>NW_022610378.1:0-37962 GCF_000309985.2 Brassica rapa | reverse complement strand
AAGCATGAACCTGAACCTGAAGAGCTTGTAGCTGAGGATGCAACCTTGAAAAACATTTGGAAACAAGAAGAATACATTAGTCTTGGCCGAAGCTTGATCATCCAAGACCACCTTAACCATCATTCAAGCTACTCCACCTTCAAGCTGATAATCATCTAGGCAAGTACTTGTGTGTGCTCTTTCCTAACCTTTGGTTTTGTCCCACTGGGTTTTCCAAAGGAAGGTTTTTAACGAGGCCACAAGTCTACTTCTCCTATCTCCTAGATGATTGATCTTGGTCTGTCCACATGAAGACCTTATCTTATATTTTAAGCTATGCTTTATGTTATTTAGTTTTCGAAAAACTCTAGTCTTTGTTGTGTTCCAAGGGAGCCTTTGTCTTTATTTCCCTTGTAATTCGAGACCTTGTGCTGTACCAGCCTTCTCTTTATATCTGGTCGTGGCCCCCTTGTATCAGTATCCAATCTTTTTATCCAAAACCTTTGTTTTTCTTTTCTTCTTGCTTGTCGAGTTGATGAGTGTTGGTGTGTAATATCCAACTTTCTGGTGTGTAATATCCAGAGACCCAGGGCTCTAGTTTGGGTGTGTTCATATCCGATCTAAGCCTAGGAGTATCAAGGAAGCCTTTCCGCAGCCTCTTGTGTCACCATTCGATCCACATACCTTGAGAAACTTGAGTCTTTTGATTCGTTTCTGCAAGGATTATCCCATCTGTTCCAGAGCATCATCCTAGGATCTCATCAAGTGGTATCAGAGCAACTCTGGAAAGGGAAGTGTTCGATTTTTCTCTCTGATTTTCGTTTGGATCTGTTCATTATTCTGTCGAGTTTGATCTGATCTGTGTTCTTAGCGTTTAAATCTGATAAATCCGTTTGTGTTTGCTAAAAACCTGTCGATCTCTTTCTTATTCTCACTAGTTTTGATTGATCTATGATTGTGTTGTTGAGTTTTAATAGATTCAAGCTTGTGATCTCGTTTCTGATAAAAACTTTTCACATTCTTGTTGCAGAAGTAATCGATTTGCTTGATCTGTTTCTGTTTTGGATTTGTGTGATTCCGATCTGTTCTTATTGCTTTAAATATAATTATCTTGTTTGGTTGATTAGATTTCGATTTAATCTGTCTCTGTTTAAGAATTGATCGATCATATTGCGTTGGTGTTTGTTTCTGATTATCAAACTGTTCCTGATTATCAATCTGATTGTTTTTGATTTGTGTTCACGATCTGATCTGTCTGATTGTTGTCTAAATCCAATATTTTGTGATCTGATTTGTTGGAACTACTTACTGCCTTAGTCTTTCTCTTGAATCAGGTACCATGGCAGGAGATCAAAAAGGAGAATTCACCAAGGAAGAAAAGCTATTGATTAAAGCCATGACCAATCATCTAAATCAAACCATGGCAAGATGATGAAGGCTAAGATGGAAGAGCTTCGACAGGAGGTTAGACAGGAACGCCCACGAGCTACTGATCAGAATCATGAGTCTAGGCGCAGCGAGAGGAGACAAAGACGTGAGCATGAAGGCAGAGGCAGTCACAAAGATAAATTTGCTGATCAAAAGCTAAAAATCCCTCCTTTCCATGGCAACGCTGATCCTGCTGCATATGTGGAATGGGAAGAGAAGATGGAGTTGATTTTCGACTATTAAAGCTATGCTGAAGTAAAGAAGGTTCAATTAACCACTGCTGAGTTTTGTGGTTATGCTTCAAGCTGGTGGAAGCAACTGGTGTCGTCTAGGAGACACTATGGAAGAGAACCTGTTGCAACCTGGCTTAAATTAAGGGCTTTGATGCGTCATAAGTATGTTCCAAGACAGTACCACAAGGAAGTGCTTCGAAAACAGTCTGAAACAAAGCCATGCTCTGCAAACTCAGTCCAGGAACAACAAGGCAGGATCAGATCAAGATCAACCGGTGTTATTGGTTTACCTAGCAAGACAACGAGCTGGTTCTGTGAGGAGGACATAAAGAAGCTGTCTCAAGTGATTATGGATGTGGAGAAACAATTCAGGGAGACCCACACTACACATCCATCCTTAGAAGAACAGAACCAGGAGTTAATCACTTCAGTCTCAGAACTCAATTCAGCAGAGCCGGTATCAGCTACAACTATTCAAGGAGATCAAGCCAAAGAATCATCAGCTGCCATTCAGAAAGATGAGCAGCCTGTTCAGAACGTCATGGTTCCTTTCAAACAAGCCATAGTACCAGAAGAGACACCCAGGGAACCACAGACAGCTTGCAAAAAGAGACAACTGATTGTCTTTGACCCGTGTGATTTCCAAAAGACATTCTTGGGTATTTTTCTGTTCAATCCCTTTGTCTGGAACAAGACCAGAGCAGTAGAGCTTTCAAGACACGAACTGGGCATGGAACATGTTGTATTTGAGCCTGGAGGAGAGTTGTGGAATCACAGGAACAATCCCATAGTGATTGAGAAGAAATCGGCAGCAACAACAATTGTTTTTGGTGATCTTTTACCCTCTGAAGCTAAAGGGATGCACGTCTCAGCTCAGCAAGAGTTTCACTACGAAACCAATTGGAGAATGTTACCCACTCTTTCCTGGATCCAACAAACCGGAAAACGCAGCAAATGGCCACCTGATCATCAAGATATTGTCAATTCCGCAAAACATATCGGTTTAGCCAAATTCTGTGAGCTGCTTATATCAGATTGGGCTGGAAGGTTACAGATCTACTTGTGGAAACCTGGAGCATATGACAGCACACTTATCATCCTTGGAGAGTGCTCTGCTCGTGCTAGAACCAGCTTGGGTAATAAGGAGTTGGAAGCTGATCAAAATGCCTTGCTTCTTGATCATGTCAAGGTGTGGAAGCCACCAGATTTGCAGAAGCTTCAATACCATTTCAGAGATTGTCAAATCAAGAGTGGAGATGGAGATTTCATTAGAGTAAATGGTGAAGTGATTACTGGAGTAGGAGGAAAACTCATGTTTTCTTCTCAAAACAAGGAGAAACCACCAGATGGACTCAGTCTACATCAATCTCCAAATAAATCAGCCCGAGGTCAAACAGTTTTGAGTGCTATACTTTTCGAAAGGAGAGGCTATAGTAATGATCAGAGTATCAAGAATGGATCCTTGGCTAAGTTGGAGATGCAACAATCAAATCTTGGAAGATGTCTAGCCGCCAACTCTGACATAGGAGCAGTCCGAGGATCATATCTCAGCAACCAGAAGGAATTAAGCAACAAATTAAACTGCAATGGAAACTACACTCATCAGGGTCTCACGTCGAACTGGAATCATGTCCAAAGCTTCTCAAATGAAAGAGTTATGGGTTCTACAAGACGGGTGATTCTGTGTTTGCTTTGTCTGAACTTTTCTGAGTGTAGAACATCTCAATCCTATCTATGGCGACCAGGTGAGCATGCTAAGGTAACTAATCATGTTTTCAAGAGTTCTTTTATTGATTACACAGATATGATGCACTTGTTTTTGCCAAAAGAGTCATGTGCAGATTATATGGAAGCTTTGAAGAATGCAAAGAGAAAGAACAAGCGTGAGGAAGACAAACGTTTCAAGCCGCCTGACCTAAGCCAGGAGAGACATCATGACGTCACTTGCTTCATCCTCATCAAAGAAGCACCTCCAGATGCAGCATACAAGCCAAAACCGATAAAATACAACTTTGGGATAATACTCTTACTCTATGATGTTTTGCTTATTGTGTTCACTTATCTTGTTTCAATGTATCAGGTTTAAGTAATGCCTCAGGAGTAAGGAGAGCCAAATGGATCAGTCCCTTCTATATAATAGAACCAGTCAGCGACAATGCCTATCAAAGAGGCTTGCAAGGTAACACAGATTTGAGGACAAATCTTTTTGAAGTGGAGGGGATGATATGATCATGGAAAGCACCAAGGACTGGAAGCATGAACCTGAACCTGAAGAGCTTGTAGCTGAGGATGCAACCTTGAAGAACATTTGGAAACAAGAAGAATACATTAGTCTTGGCCGAAGCTTGATCATCCAAGACACCTTAACCATCATTCAAGCTACTCACCTTCAAGCTGATAATCATCTAGGCAAGTAGCTTGTGTGTGCTCTTTTCCTAACCTTTGGTTTTGTCCCACTGGGTTTTCCAAAGGAAGGTTTTTAACGAGGCCACAAGTCTACTTCTCCTATCTCCTAGATGATTGATCTTGGTCTGTCCACATGAAGACCTTATCTTATATTTTAAGCTATGCTTTTATGTTATTTAGTTTTCGAAAAACTCTAGTCTTTGTTGTGTTCCAAGGGAGCCTTTGTCTTTATTTCCCTTGTATTTTCGAGACCTTGTGCATGTACAAGGCTTCTCCTTTATATTCTGGTCGTGGCCCCCTTGTATCAGTATCCATCTTTTATCAAAAACCTTTGTTTTCTCTTTTCTTCTTGCTTGTCGAGTTGATTGAGTGTTGGTGTGTAATATCCAACTTCTGGTGTGTAATATCCAGAGACTAAGGGCTCTAGTTTGGTGTGTCATATCCAATCTATTGCCTAGGAGTATCAAGGAGCCTTTCCGCAGCCTCTTGTGTCACCATTCGATCCACATACCTTGAGAAACTTGAGTCTTTTGATTCGTTTCTGCAAGGATTATCCCATCTGTTCCAGAGCATCATCCTAGGATCTCATCAAGTTGGCGTGAAGAAGTTATCCCACTTTCAAATCAGGTGATTCCAGTTTCCCAGTTTGGAAAAGCACAGCTTCATCGTCGTTCAAATCAAACCAGGATGAATCACTTTGTGAGAAGCTTTATTTGGATACATAAAGTGGTGGAGAATCACCAGGAAGTTGAATAAATCTCATAGGAGTTGGCGAAAAGAAGTTATCCCACTTTCAAATCAGGTGATTCCAGTTTCCCAGTTTGGGAATAGCACAGCTTCTTCGTCGTTCCAATCAAACCAGGATGAATCACTTTGTGAGAAGCTTGATTTGGATACATAAAGTGGTGGAGAATCACCAGGAAGTTGAATAAATCACATAGGAGTTGGCGTGAAGAAGTTATCCCACTTTCAAATCAGGTGATTCCAGTTTCCCAGTTTGGGAATAGCACAGCTTCATCGTCGTTCAAATCAAACCAGGATGAATCACTTTGTGAGAAGCTTGATTTGGATACATAAAGTGGTGGAGAATCACCAGGAAGTTGAATAAATCTCATAGGAGTTGGCATGAAGATGTTATCCCACTTTCAAATCAGGTGATTCCAGTTTCCCAGTTTGGAAATAGCACAGCTTCTTCGTCGTTCCAATCAAACCAGGATGAATCACTTTGTGAGAAGCTTGATTTGATACATAAAGTGGTGTAGAATCACCAGGAAGTTGAATAAATCTCATAGGAGTTGGGATGAAGAAGTTATCCCACTTTCAAATCAGGTGATTCCAGTTTCCCTGTTTGGGAATAGCACAGCTTCATCGTCGTTCAAATCAAACCAGGATGAATCACTTTGTGAGAAGCTTGATTTGGATACATAAAGTGGTGGAGAATCACCAGGAAGTTGAATAAATCTCATAGGAGTTGGCGAAAAGATTTTATCCCACTTTGAAATCAGGTGATTCTAGTTTCCCAGTTTGGGAATAGCACAGCTTAATCGTCGTTCAAATCAAACCAGGATGAATCACTTTGTGAGAAGCTTTTTGGATACATAAAGTGGTGGAGAATGACCAGGAAGTTGAATAAATCTCATAGGAGTTGGGATGAAGAAGTTATCCCACTTTCAAATCAGGTGATTCCAGTTTCCCAGTTTGGGAATAGCACAGCTTCATCGTCGTTCCAATCAAACCAGGATGAATCACTTTGTGAGAAGCTTAATTTGGATACATAAAGTGGTGGAGAATCACCAGGAAGTTGAATAAATCTCATAGGAGTTGGGATGAAGAAGTTATCCTACTTTTAAATCAGGTGATTCCAGTTTCCCAGTTTGGGAATAGCACAGCTTCATCGTCGTTCCAGTCAAACCAGGATGAATCACTTTGTGAGAAGCTTGATTTGGATACATAAAGTTGGGGAGAATGACCAGGAAGTTGAATAAATCTCATAGGAGTTGGGATGAAAAAGTTATCCCACTTTTAAATCAGGTGATTCCAGTTTCCCAGTTTGGGAATAGCACAGCTTCATCGTCGTTCCAGTCAAACCAGGATGAATCACTTTGTGAGAAGCTTGATTTGGATACATTTAGTGGTGTAGAATCACCAAGAAGTTGAATAAATCTCATAGGAGTTGGGATGAAGAAGTTATCCCACTTTCAAATCAGGTGATTCCAGTTTCCCAGTTTGGCAATAGCACAGCTTCATCGTCGTTCCATCAAACCAGGATGAATCACTTTGTGAGAAGCTTGATTTGGATACATAAAGTTGGTGGAGAATCACCAGGAAGTTGAATAAATCTCATAGGAGTTGGCGAAAAGAAGTTATCCCACTTTCAAATCAGGTGATTCCAGTTTCCCAGTTTGGAATAGACAGCTTCTCTGTCGTTCAAATCAAACCAGGATGAATCACTTTGTGAGAAGCTTGATTTGGATACATAAAGTGGTGGAGAATCACCAGGAAGTTGAATAAATCTCATAGGAGTTGGCATGAAGATGTTATCCCACTTTCAAATCAGGTGATTCCAGTTTCCCAGTTTGGGAATAGCACAGCTTCTTCGTCGTTCCAATCAAACCAGGATGAATCACTTTGTGAGAAGCTTGATTTGAATACATAAAGTGGTGTAGAATCACCAGGAAGTTGAATAAATCTCATAGGAGTTGGGATGAAGAAGTTATCCCACTTTCAAATCAGGTGATTCCAGTTTCCCAGTTTGGGAATAGCACAGCTTCATCGTCGTTCAAATCAAACCAGGATGAATCACTTTGTGAGAAGCTTGATTTGGATACATAAAGTGGTGGAGAATCACCAGGAAGTTGAATAAATCTCATAGGAGTTGGGATGAAGAAGTTATCCCACTTTCAAATCAGGTGATTCCAGTTTCCCAGTTTGGGAATAGCACAGCTTCTTCGTCGTTCCAATCAAACCAGGATGAATCACTTTGTGAGAAGCTTGATTTGGATACATAAAGTGGTGGAGAATCACCAGGAAATTGAATAAATCTCATAGGAGTTGGGATGAAGAAGTTATCCCACTTTCAAATCAGGTGATTCCAGTTTCCCAGTTTGGGAATAGGACAGCTTCTCTGTCGTTCAAATCAAACCAGGATAAATCACTTTGTGAGAAGCTTGATTTGGATACATAAAGTGGTGGAGAATCACCAGGAAGTTGAATAAATCTCATAGGAGTTGGCATGAAGAAGTTATCCCACTTTCAAATCAGGTGATTCCAGTTTCCCAGTTTGGGAATAGCACAGCTTCTTCGTCGTTCCAATCAAACCAGGATGAATCACTTTGTGAGAAGCTTGATTTGAATACATAAAGTGGTGGAGAATCACCAGGAAGTTGAATAAATCTCATAGGAGTTGGGATGAAGAAGTTATCCCACTTTCAAATCAGGTGATTCCAGTTTCCCAGTTTGGGAATAGCACAGCTTCATCGTCGTTCAAATCAAACCAGGATGAATCACTTTGTGAGAAGCTTGATTTGGATACATAAAGTGGTGGAGAATCACCAGGAAGTTGAATAAATCTCATAGGAGTTGGGATGAAGAAGTTATCCCACTTTCAAATCAGGTGATTCCAGTTTCCCAGTTTGGGAATAGCACAGCTTCTTCGTCGTTCCAATCAAACCAGGATGAATCACTTTGTGAGAAGCTTGATTTGGATACATAAAGTGGTGGAGAATCACCAGGAAGTTGAATAAATCTCATAGGAGTTGGGATGAAGAAGTTATCCCACTTTTAAATGAGGTGATTCCAGTTTCCCAGTTTGGGAATAGCACAGCTTCATCGTCGTTCCAGTCAAACCAGGATGAATCACTTTGTGAGAAGCTTGATTTGGATACATAAAGTGGTGGAGAATCACCAGGAAGTTGAATAAATCTCATAGGAGTTGGGATGAAGAAGTTATCCCACTTTTAAATCAGGTGATTCCAGTTTCCCAGTTTGGGAATAGCACAGCTTCATCGTCGTTCCAATCAAACCAGGATGAATCACTTTGTGAGAAGCTTGATTTGGATACATAAAGTGGGGAGATGATCCAGGAAGTTGAATAAATCTCATAGGAGTTGGGATGAAGAAGTTATCCCACTTTCAAATCAGGTGATTCCAGTTTCCCAGTTTGGGAATAGCACAGCTTCATCGTCGTTCCAATCAAACCAGGATGAATCACTTTGTGAGAAGCTTGATTTGGATACATAAGTGGTAGAATCACCAGGAAGTTGAATAAATCTCATAGGAGTTGGGATGAAGAAGTTATCCCACTTTCAAATCAGGTGATTCCAGTTTCCCAGTTTGGGAATAGCACAGCTTCATCGTCGTTCAAATCAAACCAGGATGAATCACTTTGTGAGAAGCTTGATTTGGATACATAAAGTGGTGGAGAATCACCAGGAAGTTGAATAAATCTCATAGGAGTTGGGATGAAGAAGTTATCCCACTTTCAAATCAGGTGATTCCAGTTTCCCAGTTTGGGAATAGCACAGCTTCTTCGTCGTTCCAATCAAACCAGGATGAATCACTTTGTGAGAAGCTTGATTTGGATACATAAAGTGGTGTAGAATCACCAGGAAGTTGAATAAATCTCATAGGAGTTGGGATGAAGAAGTTATCCCACTTTCAAATCAGGTGATTCCAGTTTCCCAGTTTGGGAATAGCACAGCTTCATCGTCGTTCAAATCAAACCAGGATGAATCACTTTGTGAGAAGCTTGATTTGGATACATAAAGTGGTGGAGAATCACCAGGAAGTTGAATAAATCTCATAGGAGTTGGCATGAAGATGTTATCCCACTTTCAAATCAGGTGATTCCAGTTTCCCAGTTTGGGAATAGCACAGCTTCTTCGTCGTTCCAATCAAACCAGCATGAATCACTTTGTGAGAAGCTTGATTTGGATACATAAAGTGGTGTAGAATCACCAGGAAGTAGAATAAATCTCATAGGAGTTGGGATGAAGAAGTTATCCCACTTTCAAATCAGGTGATTCCAGTTTCCCAGTTTGGGAATAGCACAGCTTCATCGTCGTTCCCATCAAACCAGGATGATTCACTTTGTGAGAAGCTTTATTTGGATACATAAAGTTGTGGAGAATCACCAGGAAGTTGAATAAATCTCATAGGAGTTGGCGAAAAGAAGTTATCCCACTTTCAAATCAGGTGATTCCAGTTTCCCAGTTTGGGAATAGGACAGCTTCATCGTCGTTCAAATCAAACCAGGATGAATCACTTTGTGAGAAGCTTGATTTGGATACATAAAGTGGTGGAGAATCACCAGGAAGTTGAATAAATCTCATAGGAGTTGGCATGAAGATGTTATCCCACTTTCAAATCAGGTGATTCCAGTTTCCCAGTTTGGAAATAGCACAGCTTCTTCGTCGTTCCAATCAAACCAGGATGAATCACTTTGTGAGAAGCTTGATTTGAATACATAAAGTGGTGTAGAATCACCAGGAAGTTGAATAAATCACATAGGAGTTGGCGTGAAGAAGTTATCCCACTTTCAAATCAGGTGATTCCAGTTTCCCAGTTTGGGAATAGCACAGCTTCTTCGTCGTTCCAATCAAACCAGGATGAATCACTTTGTGAGAAGCTTGATTTGAATACATAAAGTGGTGTAGAATCACCAGGAAGTTGAATAAATCTCATAGGAGTTGGGATGAAGAAGTTATCCCACTTTCTATGAGATTAAGAGATCCTTAGAGTAATCAGAATAAAGAGAGTGTTTAGGAAGTGATTAAGAGAAGTTTGTGAAAGATTAGGAGACTAGATAGAGCCGTTTAGTGTCTAAGAGTAAACCATAGTGTCTAAGAGATTAGAGAGACTCGAACTGCTTAATCTTATTAATGAGTGAGGTTACATATTTATATGGAAAGCATTAGGGTTTACAAGAGGCGAAATGGGCACTATTGAAGCATGTAGAGTCAAGGTTGCTTTCCGGATGATTGGATGGTAAGGCTCACACGCTTTGCCTCTTTACAGCCTGTTCCAGCCTGGCACGCTCTTCCCTTATCCACTCAACGGTCTGATCCCTTCTCCTTAAGTCCCCAAGGTAACATTCCCTTGTTACCGTTTCACTTGGTCGAGTTGGGTAAGTTTTGGTCGAGACCTTTGGTACGGACGGTACGGCCATGTACGGCCTTGTACGGACGTCCGTACCATTCACACCCAAACTCCCTAAGCTTCTCCATATCTTCTCCTCTTCAACTCCTCTTCTCTCCATACCAATATAATCAACTCAACTCAACACTCCCCCTCAAGCTTAGCTTTGTGAAAGCCTAAGCTTGGAAAGCTACAAGATCTTCCTCATTAAAAACCTCACCAAAGAAAACCCAATGGGATAAAACTTTGATGAGGGAAAAAGAGTAAAGACCTTGCAGCTAAGGGGATTAGCTCCTTCTCTTCCCAAGATCAATGAGGCCCAACCTGGTGTGAATGGACTCCATTGTCTTCTGTCTTGCAGCCTTGGTAAACACGTCCGCTAACTGATCTTCACTCCTTGTGTAGCATGGCAAGATCACCCCTAGCACAATCATCTGCCTCACCTTGTGACAATCAACTTCAATGTGCTTGGTCCTCTCATGAAACACCGAGTTGGATGCAATGTGGATGGCAGCTTGATTGTCACAATGCATTGTCATTGGAGTTGCTTGATCAATCTCCAAGTGCTTCAAGATGCCTTTGATCCATACCAACTCGTTGGTGAGCTTCAGCATGGCTCTATACTCGGCTTCTGCACTTGAACATGACACTACCTTCTGCTTCTTGCTCTTCCAAGTCACCAAGTTGCCTCCGATGAATGTGCAATAGCCTGTGGTTGATCTCCTGTCTGCTCTATCACCAGCCCAATCCGCATCACAGTATCCCACCACTTCAGTGCTTCCATTGCAGCCCATCCATACTCCTTGATCAGGTGAGCCGTTGAGATACATCAAGATCCTCTCCACCATGCGCCAATGATGTTCCTTAGGTACTTGCATGTGTTGACTCACCTGATTCACAGCAAAGCAAATGTCAGGTCTAGTTATAGTGAGGTAGATCAATTTGCCAACTAGTTTTCTATAGAGTTTAGGATCCTGATAAGGTTTGCTGTCTTCAATCTCCCTCTCTCGTGGGACTTTGTAGCCATCCTCCATAGGCATCCTTGCTGTCTTGCCTCCATAAGCACCTGCACCTTTCAAAAGATCAAGTGTATACTTCCTTTGGGACATGAACAAACCTTCCTTGGATCTACATATCTCAATTCCAAGAAAGTATTTCATTTCTCCCAAGTCTTTAATCTCAAACATGGATTTAAGAAACTCCTTGGTTGCTATGATACCTTCCTTATCACTCCCTGTGATAATGATATCATCAACATACACAAGGAGTGCAATCATACCTGAGGGAGTCGTGAGTGTGAAGAGGGTGTGATCTAGTTCAGACTTCTTGAAGCCTCGGCCATTAAGAGTAGTGCTCAACTTGTTGTACCACGCTCTTGGTGATTGCTTCAGCCCATAGATGGCTTTCTTCAGTCTCAACACATTTCCACTCTTCACTAAGTGTTCAAGGCCTGGAGGTGGATGCATATACACTTCATCCTCAAGTTCACCTTGTAGAAACGCATTCTTCACATCCATTTGCCATAACCCCCATCCAAGATTCACAGCCAAGCTTAGTACAATCCGGATTGTGTGGAGTTTAGCTACTGGTGCAAAGGTTTCTATGTAATCTTCTCCATAAGTTTGAGTGAAACCTCTTGCAACTAGCCTTGACTTCTTCCTCTCAACCTTTCCATCCGCTTTGTACTTGATTGTGAATATCCATCTACTAGTCACAGCCTTCTTCCCTTTTGGTAACTCACTCTCATACCATGTATCATTCTTGATCATCGCTCCTGCCTCATCTCCAACTGATTCCTTCCATTCTTTATCTTTCATTGCTTCTTCATAGCTTCTTGGGATGTGATTCTCATCCAAGTTTACCATGAAAGCGCAATGTGCTTCTGGATATTGAGCAAAGGAGCACACGGCTTGAGAAGGATGCTCCACAGCTTGGGCATTGTAGTACACTCTCGTGTTTACCCAACTGGAAGGATCCTTCCTTATCCTTGTACTCCTTCTTAGTGGCTGCACAACCGGTTCTTCTTCCTGTTGTTCTTCTACCACTTCATCTTGAGAAGGTGTTTGTGTCACACCTTGATCATGTCCATGACCATCCGAGCCTATGCTCTCTTCTCCTTCATTCTCTACTCCTCCTTCATCTTGGTTGGCCTCTTGCATAGGCTCCTCATGCTCCTCTCCTCCCTCATGATCAAGGTGGGATGGTGAACCAACTTCAGGAGGTGTAGTTGTGTGATTCCTCGGATCCTGGGATGTACTGATTCCAAGACCTTCAAGAATGATCCGCAAGGTGGTGGCCTTGTCTGATGTTAAGTCCTTCAGGTCTTCTTGATTCTTTTCTTCATAGTATCCTCTATCTTCCAAGAACTTCACATCTCTAGATACAAGAACTCTCCTTGCTATAGGATCATAGCATTTGTATCCTTTCTGTGTAGCTGAGTTGTTGACATGAAGAATAAAGCAAGAAGATAGGAACTTGGAGAACAAGGCTGTCCGTACAACCTAAGAGTGACTTGCAAGGAAAGGAAGCAAGTCATGAGTTAACCAACTCGGTCAAGTGATTAAAAGATCTCCTAGTGAGTGGGAATGTCGACATGTATCCGTTGAAGAGAAGTGAGTGGAGGGGTCACGGGTGTGTTTAAGAGAAGAGAGAGGGAGCTGACCGTTGGGAGCTGTCACTATCCCTCTTGCTGAACGAGCCATCCGCGCATCTGCCTCCTCTTTGTTTATTCTTTCCCTTGTACTATCTTCTCATTGTTTATGCATTCTTGTATGTCTTTAAATACCTTGTCATGTGTAACAAATCAAGTAAGGAAACTTATTCTCCTTCTATTCTCTTTGTCACACTCTCACGGAAACTCTCTCCATCTCTTACTCTTCTCTCTTAATCTCTCTTTAATCTTCTAAAACTCTCATGGTATCAGAGCAGCTGTGCTCTTGAGACCTAAATCTCTTTTTCTTCCGCGAACTCTCTGTGTTTTATTTCTATTTTTGGCAAAGTTCATCCTGTTCTTGAGGTGTTCTTCAATCTCATTTCCAGAATTTGCCAAAAATAGCAAAGTTCATCCAAAACTTTCGTTTCTCTTTCTCTCTTGATGGATACCTCCGAGAACCCAAAGATGGTGATGATATCAGTTACTCTCAAGGGTCCTAACTACCTGACATGGGCAAGACTTGCCAAAACAGCTCTCGGAGGCAGAGGCCTTTGGGAGATTGTTGAAGAAGGCCGCCCCACCAAGAAGACTGTCCTAGGAGAGGATGGCAAAGAAGTGGTGGTTGCGGATGCTGGGGATAAGAAGAAAGGTCAGGAGGACCTCATGGTGTTGTCTATCATCCAGAATAGCCTCGCCCCTTCTCTCCAAGAGGCTTATGCATTCTGTGAAACTTCCAAGGAGCTGTGGGATACTCTCAAGAAGGTGTATGCCAACAAATCCAACATCAGCAAGGTGTATGAAGTAAAAGGAGCAATCAACTCTCTAAGTCAAGAGGACACAGACTTTGATGCTCATTTTGGGAAGTTCCGGTCTCTATGGGCTGAACTAGAGATGCTCAGACCCGCAACAATTGATCCGGATGTTCTACATGAAAGAAGGGAGCAAGATAAGGTCTTTGCCTTGCTGCTCACTCTCAACCCAGGGTATGATGACCTTATTAGGCACATACTGAGGAACAAGGAGCTTCCATCTCTAGATGAAGTGTGTGCTGAGATTCAGAAGGAGCACGGCTCAGTGGGTCTCTTTAAGAGAAAAGGGGAGCTAGTGATGGCCAATCAAGCTGAAGGAGCCGAGAGCAAACCTGCCGGAGTAGCCAACAAAGGGTACTACAAGCCGGAGGAAAAGAAAGTGTGGGTGTGTGATCATTGCAAGAGGAAGGGTCACGGCAAGGACAAGTGCTGGATACTTCACCCACACCTCAAACCGGCTAAGTTCAAGACTGATGGTCGAGCAAACTACTCAGGTGATGTAGGAGAAGCTTCCACGGCCTACCGCACTCATGAGGGCAAGGGAAACCAGGATGAGTCCATCAAGAAATCTGACATTGAGGCACTCATCAAAGCTCTCAAGGAGTCTGGTAAAACTCTTGGTTCCTCTCTTAGTGCATCATATCAATTGCCTAGGAGTTTATTCACGGCATTTCAAGTTGCTCATGAATCTGATAGAGTTAAACCCTTAGTCATAGACTCAGGAGCCTCTCATCACATGATTAGTGATTTAAACTTGATTAAAAATATCACTCCTGCAGTAGGAAACGTTATGATAGCTGATGGTAACAAGGTTCCAATTAAAGGCATAGGGGAACTTAAATTATTTGAGAAAGAATCCAAAGCCTTCTACATGCCTAGCTTCACTTCTAATCTATTATCTGTGAAAAGGGTGACCAATGACTTGAATTGCAATGTTATATTTACGCCTGATGATGTCTACTTTCAGGATATTGACTCATGTAGGTTGCTTGGCAAAGGTGTGAGCAAGGGAAACTTGTACTTGCTAGAAGACACTAAGCTTGCATCCGATTTATCTGTTGCTTTCAATTCAAGTTTTAATTTCCCTAAAGATGTAATGTGGCATGCTAGATTAGGACATCCTCATTCTCGTGCCTTGAACATCATGTTGCCTAGTATTTCATTCCAACAAGATTGTGAAGCTTGTATCTTAGGAAAACATTGCAAAACTGTATTTCCCAAGTCTAGTACAATCTATGAACACTGCTTTGATTTAATTCACTCGGATGTATGGACAGCCCCATGTCTTTCTAGAGAACATCACAAGTATTTTGTGACCTTTATTGATGAGAAATCCAAGTACACATGGATCACTCTCTTACAATCAAAGGATAGGGTCTTAGATGCATTTATAAACTTTGAAACATATGTCTCTAACCATTATAATGCCAAAGTTAAGATTTTGAGATCAGATAATGGAGGAGAGTACACCAGCAATGCATTCAAAGCCCATCTAGCCAAACGAGGTGTGATCCATCAAACCAGCTGTCCATACACTCCCCAACAAAATGGTGTGGCCGAGAGGAAGAACAGGCATCTCATGGAGGTCACTAGGAGCATGATGTTCCATACTAGTGTCCCAAAGAGCTTTTGGGGTGATGCGGTCCTAACTGCATGCTACCTGATCAACCGCATTCCTACCAGAGTTCTAAAAGACTACTCTCCATTTGAGGTATTGAACAAAGCTAAACCATCTATTGATCATATGCGTGTGTTTGGGTGCCTTTGTTTTGTTTTGAAACCAGGAGAACTGAGGAACAAACTGGAAGCTAAGAGCACAAGAGCTATGTTCATTGGGTATTCACCAAACCAGAAGGGCTATAAGTGCTATGAACCAGAGACTAGGAGAGTCTTGGTATCTAGAGATGTGAAGTTTGTAGAAACCAGAGGGTACTACAACAACAAGGATTGGAATGAGCTGGAAAACTTGTCTCAATCCGCATCAGATAGAGCAGCCAATCTCAGACAAGTCATGAGGAGACTTGGGTCAGCTTACCTATGGAAGAGCCGGGACAAGCAGGATCAGATAATGTGGGAGGATCAAGCCGGTCTGAAGAGCAAACCGAGACAACTACAGATGAAGTTGAGATCCAAGAAGCTGCTCCCCTTGATCCTGAGGGGGGAAATCAGGGTGAACCACCTGTATCTGAGGAAGTTCATGATCAAGAAGAGCACCATGACCAAGAGGAGGAAGTAGAGGATCAGAATCAGAACTTGGAAGGTGGAGAAGGCACTCAGAATGAAAATGATCAGCCAGTACTTAGGAGAAGTACTAGGATCAAGAAGCCGGCTTCAAACTGGAACAACACCAGAGTCTACTTCAATGCAGAGGCAGTAGCTCACCCACCCAGTGGCGTGTGCTCCCTAGCTCACTATCCAGAAGAACATCAAGCCTTTGTGGGTTCATTGGATCAGGAATGGATACCAAGAACATATGCAGAAGCTATGGAAGATGATGAATGGAGGGAATCAGTGAATGATGAAATGGGAGCCATGGAGAGGAACAACACCTGGTATGAGACAGAGCTTCCAAAAGGAAAGAAAGCCGTGACCAGCAGACTCATACACACCATCAAGTATCTTGCAAATGGGAAGCCAGAAAGAAAGAAGACCAGATTGGTAGCAAGAGGATACACACAAGTTTATGGAGAAGACTATCTAGACACCTTTGCACCAGTGGCCAAGCTCCACACAATCCGGATTATCCTTTCATTGGCAGTAAATCAAGAGTGGGATCTTTGGCAAATGGATGTGAAGAATGCCTTCTTGCAAGGTGAACTAGAAGATGAGGTATATATGAGACCACCGCCGGGAATGGAAGAGATGGTGAAACCAGGGAATGTACTCAGACTCAGAAAAGCCATATATGGTTTGAAGCAATCACCAAGAGCTTGGTATCACAAGCTGAGCACTACACTGAATGGGAGAGGCTTTGTGAAGTCTCAAGCGGATCACACACTCTTCACTCTCACCAGCAAGCAAGGGATTGTTGTGATTCTAGTCTATGTGGATGATATCATATCACTGGTTGTGACAAGGAGGGGATCAGTTCAACCAAGACCTTTCTTAAAGCTGCATTTGATATCAAAGACCTAGGAGAACTGAAGTACTTCCTCGGCATTGAGATGTGCAGATCAAAGGAAGGATTGTTCATGTCCCAAAGAAAGTATACCCTGGACATCTTAAAGGAGGCAGGAGATCTTGGAGGAAGACAAGCCAAGACACCACTTGAAGAAGGTTACAAGGTATTGCGAGAGGGGGAGTATGAAGATACTCCATTTGAAGATGTCAAGCAGTATAGAAGGATGGTTGGGAAGCTGATCTATCTAACCATCACTCGGCCAGATGTGTGCTTTGCAGTTAATCAAGTAAGCCAACACATGCAAACTCCCAAGGTTCATCACTGGAACATGGTGGAGAGGATCCTAAGATACTTGAGAGAGGCGCCAGGTCAGGGTGTATGGATGGCTTGCAACAAGAACACTGAGGTGATAGGATACTGTGATGCAGATTGGGCTGGGGACAGAGTAGACAGAAGGTCAACCACCGGCTATTGTACATTCATTGGAGGGAATCTGGTCACTTGGAAGAGCAAGAAGCAGAAGGTGGTGTCTTGCTCAAGTGCAGAAGCAGAGTACAGATCAATGAGGAAGCTAACCAGTGAGCTTATCTGGATAAAGGGGCTTCTAGGCGACTTGGGAATTGAGATCACCACTCCCATGACCATGCATTGTGACAATCAAGCTGCAATACACATTGCATCCAACTCAGTCTTCCATGAGAGGACAAAACACATAGAAGTGGACTGTCACAAGGTGAGACAAGCAGTAGAACAGCAAGTGATCCTCCCATGCTATACAAGAAGTGAGGATCAGCTGGCTGACATCTTCACCAAGGCAGCCAGCAGCAAAGTTTGTGAGTCCATTCTTCCAAGACTTGGACTCATAAACCTTCCATGTCAATGATCCCCTCACCATGGAGTATTCTACTCTTTTTCCTTTGCTTGGTTTTTATCCCAAGTGGTTTTTCCAAGTAAAGTTTTTAATGAGGGAATGCTTCATGGATTTCCAAGCTTGACACTCACTACTGTCAAGCTTGAGGGGGAGTGTTGACATGAAGAATAAAGCAAGAAGATAGGAACTTGGAGAACAAGGCTGTCCGTACAACCTAAGAGTGACTTGCAAGGAAAGGAAGCAAGTCATGAGTTAACCAACTCGGTCAAGTGATTAAAAGATCTCCTAGTGAGTGGGAATGTCGACATGTATCCGTTGAAGAGAAGTGAGTGGAGGGGTCACGGGTGTGTTTAAGAGAAGAGAGAGGGAGCTGACCGTTGGGAGCTGTCACTATCCCTCTTGCTGAACGAGCCATCCGCGCATCTGCCTCCTCTTTGTTTATTCTTTCCCTTGTACTATCTTCTCATTGTTTATGCATTCTTGTATGTCTTTAAATACCTTGTCATGTGTAACAAATCAAGTAAGGAAACTTATTCTCCTTCTATTCTCTTTGTCACACTCTCACGGAAACTCTCTCCATCTCTTACTCTTCTCTCTTAATCTCTCTTTAATCTTCTAAAACTCTCATGAGTATCCTATGAACACAGCCTTAGTGCTTCTTGCTTCTAGCTTGTTGATCATCTCTCCTGGTTTGAGGACAAAGCATAGGCATCCAAAGACTCGCAAGTAATCAAGAGCTGGCTTGTACCTGTTCAGAACTTCAAATGGAGCCTTCTCATTCAGAACTTTGGTTGGAGTTCTGTTTATCAGGTAACAAGCAGTGGCAACCGCATCACTCCAAAATCTCTTTGGAACATTACTCTGAAACATAAGTGACCTTGCCACTTCCATGAGATGCCTATTCTTCCTCTCAGCCACTCCATTTTGCTGTGGAGTATAAGGACAGCTTGTTTGATGTAGGATCCCATGTTGTGATAGATGTTGCTTGAATGCATGACTCGTGTACTCTCCTCCATTATCTGATCTCAAAATTTTAATCTTAGCATGATAATGGTTAGTTACATACATTTGAAAGTTCCTAAATGCATCAAGTACCCTATCTTTGGTCTGAATTAAGGTTAACCAGGTGTATTTGGATTTTTCATCAATGAATGTGACAAAATACTTATAACTATCTCTAGATAAGCAAGGGGCAGTCCATACATCTGAATGAATTAGATCAAAGCAATTATCATAAACGGTAGTAGACTTTTGAAACACAGTTCTACAATGCTTGCCTAAAATGCAAGCTTCACAATCTTTATTCTCAAACACAACACCTGGTACCATTAAGTTCAAAGCTTTAACATGAGGGTGTCCTACTCTAGCATGCCACAATGCATTTTTATTCAACAAAGAAGCAGAAGTAAACGAGCAAATATAATCAGGAACAGAAGTGAGTTCTTCAAGCATATAGAGATCTCCCTTAGTCACCCCTTTCCCAATCAATCTGCTGCTCTCAATATCCTGAAACTTCACATCATTAGGACTAAAGATAACATTGCATTGTAAATCATTAGTACATTTCTTCACTGATAATAGGTTTGATGTGAATTCAGGCATGTAAAAAGCTCTAGATTCTTTGTTAAACAGCTTAAGCTTTCCTATTCCTCTAATGGGTATCTTATCCCCATTTGCTATCATCACATGCCCATGTGTAGGTTCTATATCCTTAATCAAGTTTTCATCACTTATCATATGATGTGATGCACCAGAATCAACAATCAATGGTTTACCTACTCGTTTAGCATTATGGCATAGATTACTAAGTGATGGATGCATCTTATCAGTTCTAGCAATGTGAGCATGTCTATACTCATTCCTAGCTTCTAACCGTTCTACTAGTTCTCTAATCAAGTGATCATCCTTATATGCAATCATAGAAGCTCCAAAGGAATAACCGTAAGTGTTACCGTTTTCCTTTAGCATTTTGAAGAGGGCATCAAGGTCTGATCTCTTGATGTAGTCATCATTGCTGCGGGAGCTTGAGGCGCCTGTGTAAGCCACCAGAGACTTCCCATTCCCATCATTGCCTCCAAGCCCATCCACTTCACTGATCTTGCTTGTGCCAGCTCCGCTTGAACCTTCAGTCACATTTGCCCTTCCCTCACGCTCCTTCATGAACTTGGCCGGCTTGAGGTGTGGGTGCAGTATCCAGCATTGGCTCTTCTTATGACCATGCTTCTTGCAATGATCACAGTTGCCATTGAACTTCCTGTCCTCGTACTTCCCGTGAGATGCCTTGTTTGCTTGTGGAGCCTCGGTTGAATCCTCATGAGCTGCTTGATTGGCAAGAGAGAGCTCCCCCTTTCCTCCAAACAAACCCATGGATCCCTGCTCCCTTTGGATTTGTGCACACACCTCCTCAAGGTCCGGAAGCTTGTCTGACCTTAACATGTGCTGGATGAGCTGGGTGTAGGCCGGGTTCAGTGTGAGAAGCAGCCCAAAGACCTTGTCTTGCTCGCGCCTCTCATTCAGCTGATCTGGATCAGTTGTGCTCGGCCTCAGCATCTCCAGCTCTGACCATAAGGACCTGAACCTCCCCAAGTGCTTAGTGAACTCCATGTCCTCTTGTGCAAGACGGTTGATCGCTAGCTTCACTTCAAACACACGGCTGAGGTTGGAAGTGTTCCCATACACCTTCTTCAGCGTGTCCCACAGCTCCTTGGCTGATTCACAGTAGCTGTAGGCATCCAAGATAGCTGGGTCCAAGGATGCGTGTAGAACCGTCATCACCAGCATGTCTTCTTGTTGCCATTTCTCCACAGCCGCTTCATTAGAGACCTCTTCTTGATCTCCTCCCTGAGTAATGAGTTTCGGAGCCTCCCCTGTTGTGATGTGCCCCCACAAACCCTTACTTCCCACCGCAGTCTTCACCATCCGAGACCACACAAGGTAGTTGCTACCTTTGAAAGTAACCGCTACCTTCATCCTCATGTTCATCCCATGTTCCATCTTTGCTTGACTTGAAAACTTGAATCTTGGATCTCGTACACACCAACCTTGAGTCTAGAATCACGCAAACCAACAGAACGTAGCACAGCTTCAACTAGAACGGACCACAGCTTCAACACCTTCAAGACTACTCGCGTGTAGCTTCAAGGACGTTTAGCTTGTAACTCTCTAAAGATCAACCCCAGATTCAAATGAACCTGGCTCTGATACCATATGAGATTAAGAGATCCTTAGAGTAATCAGAATAAAGAGAGTGTTTAGGAAGTGATTAAGAGAAGTTTGTGAAAGATTAGGAGACTAGATAGAGCCGTTTAGTGTCTAAGAGTAAACCATAGTGTCTAAGAGATTAGAGAGACTCGAACTGCTTAATCTTATTAATGAGTGAGGTTACATATTTATATGGAAAGCATTAGGGTTTACAAGAGGCGAAATGGGCACTATTGAAGCATGTAGAGTCAAGGTTGCTTTCCGGATGATTGGATGGTAAGGCTCACACGCTTTGCCTCTTTACAGCCTGTTCCAGCCTGGCACGCTCTTCCCTTATCCACTCAACGGTCTGATCCCTTCTCCTTAAGTCCCCAAGGTAACATTCCCTTGTTACCGTTTCACTTGGTCGAGTTGGGTAAGTTTTGGTCGAGACCTTTGGTACGGACGGTACGGCCATGTACGGCCTTGTACGGACGTCCGTACCATTCACACCCAAACTCCCTAAGCTTCTCCATCTCTTCTCCTCTTCAACTCCTCTTCTCTCCATACCAATATAATCAACTCAACTCAACACTTTCAAATCAGGTGATTCCAGTTTCCCAGTTTGGGAATAGCACAGCTTCATCGTCGTTCAAATCAAACCAGGATGAATCACTTTGTGAGAAGCTTGATTTGGATACATAAAGTGGTGGAGAATCACCAGGAAGTTGAATAAATTTCATAGGAGTTGGGATGAAGATGTTATCCCACTTTCAAATCAGGTGATTCCAGTTTCCCAGTTTGGGAATAGCACAGCTTCTTCGTCGTTCCAATCAAACCAGGATGAATCACTTTGTGAGAAGCTTGATTTGGATACATAAAGTGGTGGAGAATCACCAGGAAGTTGAATAAATCTCATAGGAGTTGGGATGAAGATGTTATCCCACTTTCAAATCAGGTGATTCCAGTTTCCCAGTTTGGGAATAGCACAGCTTCATCGTCGTTCCAGTTAAACCAGGAAGAATCACTTTGTGAGAAGCTTGATTTGGATACATTTAGTGGTGTAGAATCACCAGGAACCTGAATAAATCTCATAGGAGATGGGATGAAGAAGTTATCCCACTTTCAAATCAGGTGATTCCAGTTTCCCAGTTTGGGAATAGCACAGCTTCTCTGTCGTTCAAATCAAACCAGGATAAATCACTTTGTGAGAAGCTTGATTTGGATACATAAAGTGGTGGAGAATCACCAGGAAGTTGAATAAATCACATAGGAGTTGGCGTGAAGAAGTTATCCCACTTTCAAATCAGGTGATTCCAGTTTCCCAGTTTGGGAATAGCACAGCTTCTTCGTCGTTCCAATCAAACCAGGATGAATCACTTTGTGAGAAGCTTGATTTGGATACATAAAGTGGTGGAGAATCACCAGGAAGTTGAATAAATCACATAGGAGTTGGCGTGAAGAAGTTATCCCACTTTCAAATCAGGTGATTCCAGTTTCCCAGTTTGGAAAAGCACAGCTTCATCGTCGTTCAAATCAAACCAGGATGAATCACTTTGTGAGAAGCTTTATTTGGATACATAAAGTGGTGGAGAATCACCAGGAAGTTGAATAAATCTCATAGGAGTTGGCGAAAAGAAGTTATCCCACTTTCAAATCAGGTGATTCCAGTTTCCCAGTTTGGGAATAGCACAGCTTCTTCGTCGTTCCAATCAAACCAGGATGAATCTAATACGTCCCTAGATTGCTTCTCTGGATAGTATGGGATAGATCCTTGCTAGAACGAATCAAAGACTCAAGCTCTACAAGGTTGTGGATCGATTGGTGACACAAGAGGCTGCGGAAAGGCTCCTTGATACTCCTAAGTGACTAGATCGGATATGACACACCGAGATAGACACTCTTGGGTTGCTGGATACTACACACCAACAAGAACACTCAACAACTCGCGGACAAGCAGTAGAGAGAACAAAGAAAGGTTTTGATAAAAAGATAATTGATTATTGATAATGGGGTTCAAAGCACACTTATATAAGAGAAGTTGGAACAGACTCCAAGCTTCTCGAAAACTATCAAGAGAGTAAAAGCACACGCTCTCTTGGAACTAGAAACAAAAGACAAGTTTGAAAACATGAAATGAAAGACATAATATAACATAAGGTTGATCCGGGATAAGGTTGGATCGAGATCATCAACTAAGGGTTTTGAGAAGCAAATCTATGGCCTCGTTAAAAACCTATCTTTGGAAAACCCATTGGGACAAAACCAAAGATAGGGAAAAAGAGCACACATAGATTGCTTGCTTAGTTGATGATCAGCTTGATGGTGAAGTTGCTTGAATGGTGATAAGTGTGTCTTGGTTGATCAAGCTTCTACCAAGACATTCCTCTTGCTTCCATGACCTCTTAACCAATCCTCCAATAACTTGCGTGAGCTTCCTTGATCTTGATCGAGTCATAGGTCCTTTAGGCAAGGCTAGATCATCTCCATCAGTCGGCTTATCCAGATCCTCATCATCTCCATTAGATAGTTGGTCCATGATCAAATCATCCCCTCCCTCTTGAAAAGGATTTGACCTCAAATCTGGCTCATCTGCAACAAAAGGGATTAAGTCAGTAACATTGAAGCTATCACTTATGTCGTACTTACCTTGCAGATCAAGTTTGTAGGCATTGTCATTGATCCTCTTGGTGACTTCAAAAGGGCCATCAATCCTCGGCATTAGCTTAGACTTCCTCTCTTTTGGAAACCTTTCTTTCCTCAAGTGAACCCATACTTGATCTCCAACTTCAAAGATCATCTCACGCCTTCCCTTGTTGGCTTGTTTGGCGTATTGCTTAGTTTTCTCTTCTAGATTGCGCTTAGCTTGCTCATGAATCTGCTGAACCATCTCAGCTTTCTTTTTCCCATCCATACTAACCCTTTCACACTCAGGTAAAGGTATTAGATCCAAAGGTGAGATGGGATTGAACCCATAAACAATTTCAAACGGAGAAAACTTAGAAGCAGAATGCATAGCATGATTGTATGCAAATTCACAATGAGGTAAGTAATCTTCCCATGATTTCAAGTTCTTTTTGATGAATGCACGCAGGAGAGTACCTAAGGTTCTATTAACTACTTCAGTCTGCCCATCAGTTTGTGGATGACAAGTAGTAGAAAACAATAGCTTAGTTCCTAGTTTAGACCACAATGTTTTCCAAAAGTAGCTAAGGAATTTAGTATCTCTATCTGAAACTATAGTCCTAGGCATTCCATGCAAACGTACCACTTCTTTAAAGAACAAATTTGCTACATGTAATGCATCATCAGTCTTATTGCAAGCTATGAAATGTGCCATTTTAGAGAATCTATCAACAACCACAAAGATAGAATCCTTTCCAGTCCTAGTTCTAGGCAAACCCATAACAAAATCCATAGATATATCATTCCAAGGATGAGTAGGAATAGGCAAAGGAGTATACAAACCGTGAGGTTGAACTTTAGACTTTGCAAGCTTGCAAGTTGTGCACCTTCCACAGATTCTCTCCACATCTCTTTTCATATGCGGCCAATAGAAGTGATCCTGCAAAACTTTAAGGGTTTTTGCTATACCAAAATGACCCATCAAGCTTCCTCCATGGGATTCCCTGACAAATAGATCTCTCAAAGAGCAAATAGGCACACATAAACGATTGTCATAGAATAAGAATCCATCATGCCTAAAATAATGTCCAGAAGCATACTTAGCACATGATTTATAAGCTTCTTGAAAGTCAGGATCAGATTCATACATTTCTTTAATTTGCTCAAAGCCTAGCAACTTAGCATCAAGAGTAGTTAAGAGGACATACCTTCGAGATAGTGCATCAGCAACTATATTCTCCTTACCTTGTTTGTATTTGATCACATACGGGAAGGTTTCAATGAATTCTACCCATCTAGCATGTCTCTTGCTGAGCTTACTTTGTCCTTTAAGATACTTGAGAGACTCATGGTCGGTGTGAATGACAAACTCCTTTGGCCAGAGATAATGCTGCCAAGTCTGTAGAGCTCTCACCAAGGCGTAGAGTTCTTTGTCATAAGTGGCATAGTTGAGAGTAGCTCCACTGAGTTTCTCACTGAAGTAAGCAATAGGTCTTTTATCCTGCATCAACACAGCACCAATTCCAATTCCTGAGGCATCACATTCTATTTCAAATGTTTTAGAAAAATCAGGAAGTATGAGAAGAGGAGATTGAGTAAGCTTCTCTTTAAGGAGTTGGAATGCGGCTTCCTGAGCTTCTCCCCACTTGAATCCTACATCCTTCTTGATTATCTCAGTTAGGGGAGCTGCTAGAGTGCTGAAATCCTTCACAAAACGCCTATAGAAACCTGCCAGTCCATGAAAACTCCTTACTTCTCCCACTGTAGTTGGACTCGGCCACTCTTGTATTGCTTTGATCTTTTCCTGATCCACTTTTACACCATCTGCACTTACAACAAAACCTAGAAAGACCAAGTTATCTGTGCAAAAAGTGCACTTCTTTAGATTGGCATAGAGCTTTTTTTTCTCAAAACATCCAAAACAGCCCTAAGATGTTCTATATGATCTTCTAAGCATTTGCTGTAAACTAAGATATCATCAAAGTACACAACAACAAAGATGCCTATGAAAGACCTAAGAATATGATTCATCAATCTCATGAATGTACTAGGCGCATTGGTTAATCCAAATGGCATAACTAACCATTCATACAAGCCATGTTTAGTTTTAAATGCAGTTTTCCACTCATCTCCTTCTTTCATCCTAATCTGATGATATCCACTTTTCAAGTCTATCTTAGAAAAGATGCAAGAACCATGCAATTCATCAAGCATATCATCTAATCTAGGAATAGGGTGGCGATACTTCACTGTTATGTTGTTGATTGCTCTACAATCAACACACATGCGCCAGCTCCCATCTTTCTTTGGCACAAGGAGCACTGGAACTGCACAAGGACTCAAACTTTCTCGGATATGACCCTTCTCCATCAGCTCCTCTACTTGTTTCTGCAGTTCTTTGGTTTCAACTGGATTGGTCCTGTATGCTGGACGGTTGGGCAGTGTAGAACCAGGTACAAAGTCTATTTGGTGCTCAATCCCACGCACTGGAGGCAATCCAATGGGGCTATCTTCTGGAAACACATCTGCATACTCTTGTAAAAGAGAAACTAGTTCACTCGGATGATCCGGTGTATGATCAGTAATAGTTAGAAGAGTCTCTTTAAACATAAGCAAGATAATAGAATTTTGAGAGTAGAGAATTCTTTTGATATCTCCCTGTTTGGCATAGAGGCTGTGATGCTTGTCATGATCAGGTTTGAGATCAATCTCTTTCGCTTTCTTTTTCTGAAGCTGGATTTGATCTTCATGAACCTCTTTAGGAGATAAAGGCACCAGCACAGTCTTCTTTCCGTTGAATTCAAAAGAATGTTTGTTGGTGAAGCCATCATGATTCACACGTCTATCATACTGCCAGGGTCTTCCAAGGAGTATATGACTGGCTTCCATTGGCAACACATCACACAAGACTTCATCTTCATATCTACCAATGGCTATAGGAACCAGTACTTGAGTAGAAACTTTCATCTCGCCCTCTTCATTGAGCCACTGCAATCTGTAGGGTCTTGGGTGTTTCTGAATCTTCAAACCCAATTTCTTCACCATAGTCTCACTAGCTACATTGACACAACTTCCTCCATCAATAATGAGACTGCACACCTTTCCCTGAACCATACACCTTGTGTAGAATAGATTCTCTCGCTGCTCAAACTCTCCATTCTTGGCTTGCACGTTCAAGAGCCTTCTTGTCACCAACAATCTTCCTTTCACGGGTTCTACTTCACTTTCTTCTTCAGACTCCTCATGATCAGAACCAAACTTCTCTTCCTCTGATTCATACTCTCCATTCTCAAGAAGAATCATAATCTTTTTGTTGGTGCATTCATTAGCATAATGCCCACGCCCTTGACATTTGAAGCACTTAACATCTCTAGTTCTTGAACTAGTAATTTCAGCTTTGCCTTTGTCTTTGCTGTATATGCTGCTCGGCTTAGTCTCTTCTTTCTGCTGAGGCTTGCTATCCTTCAGATAGGATGTTTTCTCTTCTTTAGAGTGGTGGAACTTAGACGATCCATAGCTGCGTGAGTTACCCTTCCTCTTGAGCTGCTGCTCCACTAGAATAGCTTTGTGCAACATCTCTTCTATTTCCACATAGTGTTGCATCTCCACATTGTCTTGTATCTCACGGTTAAGCCCTCCAAGAAACCTTGCCATAGTGGCTTCTCTATCCTCCAAGATACTAGCTCTCAACATCAGCAACTCCATGTCTTGATAGTATTCTTCAACAGTTCGTGTTCCTTGGGTAAGTCTTCGCAGCTTTTGATGTAGGTCGCGGTGATAGTGACTTGGAACAAACCGTTTGCGCATGAGTGACTTCATCTCGTGCCATGAATCAACCGGATTCTCTTGGTTAAGCCGTCTAGTAGTTACAAGTTGATCCCACCAACTCAACGCATAATCATAGAATTCAGTTGCTGCAATCTTGATCCTTTGGGCATTGGAGTAGTGTTGGCAATTGAAGACAAGCTCGATCTTCTTTTCCCATTCCAAGTAGGCATCTGGATCCACCTTGCCATGGAAGGGTGGAATCTTAAGCTTAAGTCCTGAAAGCTTGTCTTTGCGTGACCCCTTCCATCATGTTCACGCCTTGATCTTCCTCTGCTCAGTTCAGAAGAAGAACTACTGCGCTCAGTTGGGTTGTGCTCAGTTCTATTGCGCGAGTAGTAGTTGTCGGTCTCTTGTGAACCCGCATGCTCTTGCCGTACTGGAGTAGGCCGGTTCCTTCTAGACTCATTGCTATGTCCCTGGCCAGTAGCTTGCCTCAACTCTTGTCTCATCTCCTCACGTAATTCCTTCATGCTAGCCTTAAGCATATCAGCCATAGTAGAGATCATGGTCTGATTCATTTGCTCGGTCATTTGATCTCTCAGCATCTTGTTCTTTCTTACTAGCTCGGCTTCTTCTTCTGATTCTTTCCCCATTGGTACCTAGAATCAAAAACAACACTCAACCAGTAAATAGTTCCAATAAACTGATCGTAATCAGTAGATGATGAAGAGATTTTAAACTGAAAAATACTGGCGGTAAAAGAAAACTTGATTATCAAGCAAAGGAGGATTCAAATCGACAACTTGAAAATCACAATAGAAACGCGATCAGGGTAGGTTTGTTAATCAGATTTCGACGACACACAAGTAGATCTAGTTGTTATAGGTGATTTAAACAGATCACACGATCAATTAGATTCAAACAAAAGATCAAATCTAGAATATGAATCGATAACAATCGGATCTAAAAGAGCGAAACCTAGATCTATCAATTTCAAACTTTTAACAATTAGATCGACACAAATGATTAGATCACACACTCAAACGACCACGGATCACAGATCAATCAATGGATATTGCGAAACAAAGAACAGATCAGTTGAAACAAAACGGATCGATCTAAAAACTGATCAAGAAGATGAACAGGTTAAATCGAAACAAAAGAGAAACGAGTACTTCCCTAACCAGAGATGCTCTGATACCACATAATACGTCCCTAGATTGCTTCTCTGGATAGTATGGGATAGATCCTTGCTAGAACGAATCAAAGACTCAAGCTCTACAAGGTTGTGGATCGATTGGTGACACAAGAGGCTGCGGAAAGGCTCCTTGATACTCCTAAGTGACTAGATCGGATATGACACACCGAGATAGACACTCTTGGGTTGCTGGATACTACACACCAACAAGAACACTCAACAACTCGCGGACAAGCAGTAGAGAGAACAAAGAAAGGTTTTGATAAAAGATAATTGATTATTGATAAGGGGTTCAAAGCACACTTATATAAGAGAAGTTGGAACAGACTCCAAGCTTCTCGAAAACTATCAAGAGAGTAAAAGCACACGCTCTCTTGGAAATAGAAACAAAAGACAAGTTTGAAAACATGAAATGAAAGACATAATATAACATAAGGTTGATCCGGGATAAGGTTGGATCGAGATCATCAACTAAGGGTTTTGAGAAGCAAATCTATGGCCTCGTTAAAAACCTATCTTTGGAAAACCCATTGGGACAAAACCAAAGATAGGGAAAAGAGCACACATAGATTGCTTGCTTAGTTGATGATCAGCTTGATGGTGAAGTTGCTTGAATGGTGATAAGTGTGTCTTGGTTGATCAAGCTTCTACCAAGACATTCCTCTTGCTTCCATGACCTCTTAACCAATCCTCCAATAACTTGCGTGAGCTTCCTTGATCTTGATCGAGTCATAGGTCCTTTAGGCAAGGCTAGATCATCTCCATCAGTCGGCTTATCCAGATCCTCATCATCTCCATTAGATAGTTGGTCCATGATCACATCAGAATCACTTTGTGAGAAGCTTGATTTGGATACATAAAGTGGTGGAGAATCACCAGGAAGTTGAATAAATCACATAGGAGTTGGCGTGAAGAAGTTATCCCACTTTCAAATCAGGTGATTCCAGTTTCCCAGTTTGGGAATAGCACAGCTTCATCGTCGTTCAAATCAAACCAGGATGAATCACTTTGTGAGAAGCTTGATTTGGATACATAAAGTGGTGGAGAATCACCAGGAAGTTGAATAAATCTCATAGGAGTTGGGATGAAGAAGTTATCCCACTTTCAAATCAGGTGATTCCAGTTTTCCAGTTTGGAAATAGCACAGCTTCTTCGTCGTTCCAATCAAACCAGGATGAATCACTTTGTGAGAAGCTTGATTTGGATACATAAACTGGTGGAGAATCACCAGGAAGTTGAATAAATCTCATAGGAGTTGGGATGAAGAATTTATCCCACTTTCAAATCAGGTGATTCCAGTTTCCCAGTTTGGGAATAGCACAGCTTCAACGTCGTTCCCATCAAACCAGGATGATACACTTTGTGAGAAGCTTGATTTGGATACATAAAGTTGTGGAGAATCACCAAGAAGTTGAATAAATCTCATAGGAGTTGGCATGAAGAAGTTATCCCACTTTCAAATCAGGTGATTCCAGTTTCCCAGTTTGGGAATAGCACAGCTTCTTCGTCGTTCCAATCAAACCAGGGATGAATCACTTTGTGAGAAGCTTTTTGGATACATAAAGTGGTGGAGAATCACCAGGAAGTTGAATAAATCTCATAGGAGTTGGGATGAAGAAGTTATCCCACTTTCAAATCAGGTGATTCCAGTTTCCCAGTTTGGGAATAGCACAGCTTCATCGTCGTTCCAATCAAACCAGGATGAATCACTTTGTGAGAAGCTTGATTTGGATACATAAAGTGGTGGAGAATCACCAGGAAGTTGAATAAATCTCATAGGAGTTGGGATGAAGAAGTTATCCACTTTCAAATCAGGTGATTCCAGTTTCCCAGTTTGGGAATAGCACAGCTTCTCGTCGTTCCAATCAAACCAGGATGAATCACTTTGTGAGAAGCTTGATTTGGATACATAAAGTGGTGGAATGACCAGGAAGTTGAATAAATCTCATAGGAGTTGGCAAGAAAAGTTATCCCACTTTCAAATCAGGTGATTCCAGTTTCCCAGTTTGGGAATAGCACAGTTTCATCGTCGTTCCAATCAAACCGGGATGAATCACTTTGTGAGAAGCTTGATTTGGATACATAAAGTGGTGGAGAATGACCCAGAAGTTGAATAAATCTCATAGGAGTTGGGATGAAGAAGTTATCCCACTTATAAATCAGGTGATTCCTGTTTCCCAGTTTGGGAATAGCACAGCTTCATCGTCGTTCCAGTCAAACCAGGATGAATCACTTTGTGAGAAGCTTGATTTGGATACATAAAGTGGTGGAGAATCACCAGGAAGTTGAATAAATCACATAGGAGTTGGCGAAAAAGAAGATATCCCACTTTCAAATCAGGTGATTCCAGTTTCCCAATTTGGGAATAGGACAGCTTTTTCGTCGTTCCAATCAAACCAGGATGAATCACTTTGTGAGAAGCTTGATTTGGATACATAAAGTGGTGGAGAATCACCAGGAAGTTTAATAAATCTCATAGGAGTTGGCATGAAGAAGTTATCCCACTTTCAAATCAGGTGATTCCAGTTTCCCAGTTTGGGAATAGCACAGCTTCTTCGTCGTTCCAATCAAACCAGGATGAATCACTTTGTGAGAAGCTTGATTTGGATACATAAAGTGGTGGAGAATCACCAGGAAGTTGAATAAATCTCATAGGAGTTGGGATGAAGAAGTTATCCCACTTTCAAATCAGGTGATTCCAGTTTCCCAGTTTGGGAATAGCACAGCTTCATCGTCGTTTCAATCAAACCAGGATGAATCACTTTGTGAGAAGCTTGATTTGGATACATAAAGTGGTGGAGAATCACCAGGAAGTTGAATAAATCTCATAGGAGTTGGGATGAAGAAGTTATCCCACTTTCAAATCAGGTGATTCCAGTTTCCCAGTTTGGGAATAGCACAGCTTCATCGTCGTTCCAATCAAACCAGGATGATGCACTTTGTGAGAAGCTTGATTTGGATACATAAAGTGGTGGAGAATCACCAGGAAGTTGAATAAATCTCATAGGAGTTGGGATGAAGAAGTTATCCCCACTTTCAAATCAGGTGATTCCAGTTTCCCAGTTTGGGAATAGCACAGCTTCTTCGTCGTTCCAATCAAACCAGGATGAATCACTTTGTGAGAAGCTTGATTTGGATACATAAAGTGTGGAGAATCACCAGGAAGTTGAATAAATCTCATAGGAGTTGGGATGAAGAAGTTATCCCACTTTCAAATCAGGTGATTCCAGTTTCCCAGTTTGGGAATAGCACAGCTTCTTCGTCGTTCCAATCAAACCAGGATGAATCACTTTGTGAGAAGCTTGATTTGGATACATAAAGTGGTGGAGAATCACCAGGAAGTTGAATAAATCTCATAGGAGTTGGGATGAAGAAGTTATCCCACTTTCAAATCAGGTGATTCCAGTTTCCCAGTTTGGGAATAGCACAGCTTCATCGTCGTTCCAATCAAACCAGGATGAATCACTTTGTGAGAAGCTTGATTTGGATACATAAAGTGGTGGAGAATCACCAGGAAGTTGAATAAATCTCATAGGAGTTGGGATGAAGAAGTTATCCCACTTTCAAATCAGGTGATTCCAGTTTCCCAGTTTGGGAATAGCACAGCTTCTTCGTCGTTCAATTCAAACCAGGATGAATCACTTTGTGAGAAGCTTGATTTGGATACATAAAGTGGTGGAGAATCACCAGGAAGTTGAATAAATCTCATAGGAGTTGGGATGAAGAAGTTATCCCACTTTCAAATCAGGTGATTCCAGTTTCCCAGTTTGGGAATAGCACAGCTTCTTCGTCGTTCCAATCAAACCAGGATGAATCACTTTGTGAGAAGCTTGATTTGAATACATAAAGTGGTGGAGAATCACCAGGAAGTTGAATAAATCTCATAGGAGTTGGCGAAAAGAAGTTATCCCACTTTCAAATCAGGTGATTCCAGTTTCCCAGTTTGGGAATAGCACAGCTTCTTCGTCGTTCAAATCAAACCAGGATGAATCACTTTGTGAGAAGCTTGATTTGGATACATAAAGTGGTGGAGAATCACCAGGAAGTTGAATAAATCTCATAGGAGTTGGGATGAAGAAGTTATCCCACTTTCAAATCAGGTGATTCCAGTTTCCCAGTTTGGGAATAGCACAGCTTCTTCGTCGTTCCAATCAAACCAGGATGAATCACTTTGTGAGAAGCTTGATTTGGATACATAAAGTGGTGGAGAATCACCAGGAAGTTGAATAAATCTCATAGGAGTTGGGATGAAGAAGTTATCCCACTTTCAAATCAGGTGATTCCAGTTTCCCAGTTTGGGAATAGCACAGCTTCTTCGTCGTTCCAATCAAACCAGGATGAATCACTTTGTGAGAAGCTTGATTTGGATACATAAAGTGGTGGAGAATCACCAGGAAGTTGAATAAATCTCATAGGAGTTGGCAAAAAGAAGTTATCCCACTTTCAAATCAGGTGATTCCAGTTTCCCAGTTTGGGAATAGGACAGCTTCTCTGTCGTTCAATTCAAACCAGGATGAATCACTTTGTGAGAAGCTTGATTTGGATACATAAAGTGGTGGAGAATCACCAGGAAGTTGAATAAATCTCATAGGAGTTGGCATGAAAGTTATCCCACTTTCAAATCAGGTGATTCCAGTTTCCCAGTTTGGGAATAGCACAGCTTCTTCGTCGTTCCAATCAAACCAGGATGAATCACTTTGTGAGAAGCTTGATTTGATACATAAAGTGGTGGAGAATCACCAGGAAGTTGAATAAATCTCATAGGAGTTGGCGTGAAGAAGTTATCCCACTTTCAAATCAGGTGATTCCAGTTTCCCAGTTTGGGAATAGCACAGCTTCTTCGTCGTTCCAATCAAACCAGGATGAATCACTTTGTGAGAAGCTTGATTTGGATACATAAAGTGGTGGAGAATCACCAGGAAGTTGAATAAATCTCATAGGAGTTGGATGAAGAAGTTATCCCACTTTCAAATCAGGTGATTCCAGTTTCCCAGTTTGGGAATAGGACAGCTTCTTCGTCGTTCCATGCAAACCAGGATGAATCACTTTGTGAGAAGCTTGAATTGGATAGATAAAGTGGTGGAGAATCACCAGGAAGTTGAATAAATCTCATAGGAGTTGGGATGAAGAAGTTATCCCACTTTCAAATCATGTGACTCCAGTTTCCCAGTTTGTGAATAGCACAGCTTCTTCGTCGTTCCAATCAAAATAGGATTAATCACTTTGTCAGAAGCTTGATTTGGATACATAAAGTGGTGGAGAATCACCAGGAAGTTGAATAAATCTCATAGGAGTTGGGATGAAGAAGTTATCCCACTTTCAAATCAGGTGATTCCAGTTTCCCAGTTGTGGAATATCACAGCTTCTTCGTCGTTCCAATCAAACCAGGATGAAATACTTTGTGAGAAGCTTGATTTGGATACATAAAGTGGTGGAGAATCATCAGGAAGTTGAATAAATCTCATAAGAGTTGGGATGAAGAAGTTATCCCACTTTCAAATCATGTGATTCCAGATTCCCAGTTTGGGAACAGCTTCTTCGTCGTTCCAATAAAACCAGGATGAATCACTTTGTGAGAAGCTTGATTTGGATACATAAAGTGCTGGAGAATCACCAGGAAGTTGAATAAATCTCATAGGAGTTGGGATGAAGAAGTTATCCCACTTTCTAATCAGGTGATTCCAGTTTCCCAGTTTGGGAATAGCACAGCTTCTTCGTCGTTCCAATCAAACCAGGATGAATCACTTTGTGAGAAGCTTGATTTGGATACATAAAGTGGTGGAGAATCACCAGGAAGTTGAATAAATCCCATAGGAGTTGGCAAGAAGAAGTTATCCCACTTTCAAATCAGGTGATTCCAGTTTCCCAGTTTGGGAATAGCACAGCTTCTTCGTCGTTCCAATCAAACCAGGATGAATCACTTGGTGAGAAGCTTGATGTGGATACATAAAGTGGTGGAGAATCACCTGGAAGTTGAATAAATCTCATAGTAGTTGGGATGAAGAAGTTATCCCACTTTCAAATCAGGTGATTCCAGTTTCCCAGTTTGGGAATAGGACAGCTTTTTCGTCGTTCCAATCAAAACAGGATGAATCACTTTGTGAGAAGCTTGATTTGGATACATAAAGTTGTGGAGAATCGCCAGGAAGTTGAATAAATCTCATAGGAGTTGGCATGAAGAAGTTATCCCACTTTCAAATCGGGTGATTCCAGTTTCCCAGTTTGGGAATAGCACAGCTTCTTCGTCGTTCAAATCAAACCAGGATGAATCACTTGGTGAGAAGCTTGATTTGGATACATAAAGTGGTGGAGAATCACCAGGAAGTTGAATAAATCTCATAGGAGTTGGATGAAGAAGTTATCCCACTTTCAAATCAGGTGATTCCAGTTTCCCAGTTTGGGAATAGCACAGCTTCTTCGTCGTTCCAATCAAACCAGGATGAATCACTTTGTGAGAAGCTTGATTTGAATACATAAAGTGGTGGAGAATCACCAGGAAGTTGAATAAATCTCATAGGAGTTGGCGAAAAGAAGTTATCCCACTTTCAAATCAGGTGATTCCAGTTTCCCAGTTTGGGAATAGCACAGCTTCTTCGTCGTTCCAATCAAACCAGGATGAATCACTTTGTGAGAAGCTTGATTTGGATACATAAAGTGGTGGAGAATCACCAGGAAGTTGAATAAATCTCATAGGAGTTGGGATGAAGAAGTTATCCCACTTTCAAATCAGGTGATTCTAGTTTCCCAGTTTGGGAATAGCACAGCTTCTTCGTCGTTCCAATCAAACCAGGATGAATCACTTTGTGAGAAGCTTGATTTGGATACATAGTGGTGGAGAATCACCAGGAAGTTGAATAAATCTCATAGGAGTTGGGATGAAGAAGTTATCCCACTTTCAAATCAGGTGATTCCAGTTTCCCAGTTTGGGAATAGCACAGCTTCTTCGTCGTTCAAATCAAACCAGGATGAATCACTTTGTGAGAAGCTTGATTTGGATACATAAAGTGGTGGAGAATCACAGGAAGTTGAATAAATCTCATAGGAGTTGGATGAAGAAGTTATCCCACTTTCAAATCAGGTGATTCCAGTTTCCCAGTTTGGGAATAGCACAGCTTCTTCGTCGTTCCAATCAAACCAGGATGAATCACTTTGTGAGAAGCTTGATTTGGATACATAAAGTGGTGGAGAATCACCAGGAAGTTGAATAAATCTCATAGGAGTTGGGAATGAAGAAGTTATCCCACTTTCAAATCAGGTGATTCCAGTTTCCCAGTTTGGGAATAGCACAGCTTCTTCGTCGTTCCAATCAAACCAGGATGAATCACTTTGTGAGAAGCTTGATTTGGATACATAAAGTGGTGGAGAATCACCAGGAAGTTGAATAAATCTCATAGGAGTTGGGATGAAGATGTTATCCCACTTTCAAATCAGGTGATTCCAGTTTCCCAGTTTGGGAATAGCACAGCTTCTTCGTCGTTCCAATCAAACCAGGATGAATCACTTTGTGAGAAGCTTGATTTGGATACATAAGTGGTGTTGAGAGAATCACCAGGAAGTTGAATAAATCTCATAGGAGTTGGGATGAAGAAGTTATCCCACTTTCAAATCAGGTGATTCCAGTTTCCCAGTTTGGGAATAGCCACAGCTTCTCGTCGTTCCATCAAACCAGGATGAATCATTTGTGAGAAGCTTGATTTGGATACATAAATTGTGGGTGGAGAATCACAGGAAGTTGAATAAATCTCATAGGAGTTGCGGGAAAAGAAGTTATCCCACTTTCAAATCAGGTGATTCCAGTTTCCCAGTTTGGGAATAGGACAGCTCTCTGTCGTTTCAAATCAAACCAGGATGAATCACTTTGTGAGAAGCTTGATTTGGATACATAAAGTGGTGGAGAATCACCAGGAAGTTGAATAAATCTCATAGGAGTTGGATGAGAAAGTTATCCCACTTTCAAATCAGGTGATTCCAGTTTCCCAGTTTGGGAATAGCACAGCTTCTTCGTCGTTCCAATCAAACCAGGATGAATCACTTGTGAGAAGCTTTATTTGGATACATAAAGTGGTGGGAATCACCAGGAAGTTGAATAAATCTCATAGGAGTTGGCGAAGAAGAAGTTATCCCACTTTCAAATCAGGTGATTCCAGTTTCCCAGTTTGGGAATAGCACAGCTTCTTCGTCGTTTCAATCAAACCAGGATGAATCACTTTGTGAGAAGCTTGATTTGGATACATAAAGTGTGGGAGAATCACCAGGAAGTTGAATAAATCTCATAGGAGTTGGGTGAAGAAGTTTATCCACTTTCAAATCATAGGTGATTCCAGTTTCCCAGTTTGGGAATAGCACAGCTTCTCGTCGTTCCAATCAAACCAGGATGAATCACTTTGTGAGAAGCTTGATTTGGATACATAAAGTGGTGGAGAATCACCAGGAAGTTGAATAAATCTCAGGAGTTGGGATGAAGAAGTTATCCCACTTTCAAATCAGGTGATTCCAGTTTCCCAGTTTGGAAATAGCACAGCTTCTTCGTCGTTCCAATCAAACCAGGATGAATCACTTTGTGAGAAGCTTGATTTGGATACATAAAGTGGTGGAGAATCACCCAGGAAGTTGAATAAATCTCATAGGAGTTGGGAAGAAAAGAGTTATCCACTTTCAAATCAGGTGATTCCAGTTTTCCAGTTTGGGAATAGCACAGCTTCTTGTCGTTCCAATCAAACCAGGATGAATCACTTTGTGAGAAGCTTGATTTGGATACATAAAGTGGTGGAGAATCACCAGGAAGTTGAATAAATCTCATAGGAGTTGGGATGAAAGTTATCCCCTTTCAAATCAGGTGATTCCAGTTTCCCAGTTGGGGAATAGCACAGTTCTTCGTCGTCCAATAAACAGATGATAACTTTGTGAGAAGCTTGATTTGGATACATAAAGTGGTGGTGGAGAATCACCAGGAAGTTGAATAAAATCTCATAGGAGTTGGGTGAAGAAGTTATCCCACTTTCAATCAGGTGATTCCAGTTTCCCAGTTTGGGAATAGCACAGCTTATCGTCGTTCAATCCAAAAACCAGGATGAATCACTTTGTGAGAAGCTTGATTTGGATACATAAAGTGGTGGAGAATCACCAGGAAGTTGAAATAATCTCATAGGAGTTGGGAAAGAAGTTATCCCACTTTAATCAGGTGATTCCAGTTTCCCAGTTTGGGAATAGCACAGCTTCTTCGTCGTTCAATCAAACCAGGATGAATCACTTTGTGAGAAGCTTGATTTGGATACATAAAGTGGTGGAGAATCACCAGGAAGTTGAATAAATCCATAGGAGTTGGGATGAAGAAGTTATCCCACTTTCAAATCAGGTGATTTCAGTTTCCCAGTTTGGGAATAGCACCGCTTCATCGTCGTTCACATCAAACCAGGATGAATCTCTTTGTGAGAAGCTTGATTTTGGATACATAAAGTGGTGGAGAATCCCAGGAAGGAAGTTGATAAATCTCATAGGAGTTGGCTTGAAGAAGTTATCCCACTTCAAATCAGGTGATTCCCGTTTCCCAGTTTGG
>NW_022610377.1:0-31302 GCF_000309985.2 Brassica rapa | reverse complement strand
CAGACCTCACAGCCCGCCACTGACCCGGACCCGGACCATCGGCCTAAAACCCGAACAGTCGTCTAGCTGAGATGACTGACTCCCAGCTGCCTCAGCTGAGTGAGCTAGTAGTCCAGCTGACTTAGTAGTGGCTGAGCTGGAGTGAACTAAACCTAGCTTTCGTTGAGCTGGCCGAGCTACTCGTCTACTATCTCCAGTTACCATCTTACTCGTCCTAGCTGTCTCTTAGCTCTTATAAAGTTAAGTCTAAGTTTCCTTATGCCCTTAACTTCTTTCTGACCATGGAACGCCTTGCCTTGATGTCCTAGACTGGCTGGTACGTTTCTTCGAACCATGGCTGCCCGACAATCCTTTCCAGGATTGGGGGCGTGACAGCCATCTCGGCCGGAGCCAAAGAAATGGACTCTAGGACAGCGGAGCTGTCCTTGATTCCAGTTCAATCAGAAAGGGATCAGACCTATCAGGGGGTCACCACCTGTAGCCCTGAACACATCCTGGAACTCGGACACCAACGACCTCACGTGGGTCTAGCAGAAACCAGAACTGTCAGGCTCTGTGTTGTAATTGTAGCAAGAATGACTGACACCCTGTTTCAGCATCCAAATCGCTCGAACTGCTGAAACCACTACTTTTCTTGACTGACACAGACTTGGTACTCTACCGGGTGAAAGTCCATTCTCCAATGCACACAGACCCTTATGGCAATCGAGAGTGGCTCGCTACTTTCCCAATCAGTCCATACCTAAGATCACTCTTGATCTTTAGGTGGACACCGACCAGATTCACAGGAAGACCTTTCCCTGGATCTATACTGAGATATTCGACATGAGACCTAGTGAGTTCATGGCTTGCCCACTGGCTGCCCTCACTATCCCAAAATTATCACCTGCATCCAGACAGAACAACCCTTTCCGACCAGTCCCGGACTCACAAAACTATGTGTAGCCCTGCGGTCGGAAAGTAGTGGGTTTTACCCCGACACGTGTAGGGTTCCTATCAGAGACCCCATCAGAATCCCCTAGACCACATTCTAGGTTCCAGACCAAGCATTACTGCTTGAATGTAAAAAGATAAATTTAGAGATTGCCAGAGATCGAATAAAAAGATCCGGAAGCTCGTCGTCTCGTGACAGTTCATACACCCTCGGTGTTGTGGTGGTTTGCCTTGGACGCCTTGTTGTGTCTCCACGGCCCTTCCCCTGACTTGTGTGCTAACGGACAGCCACAGACAGGCACGGATGTCCTGTGTCTGCTGGCGGACACCCACGGACGTCCTGTGTGTACTGAACAGCCAGCCCACGTGGGCCAAAATCACCCAAACAGTCCACGAGAAGGGGCAGCGTGCTGAGTCCAAGGACCAACGTGCTGATATGTGTACTGATGGACAAGCCACAAACATCTGTGTGGGCTGACAGAAACTGACAGACACACACGGACAGCACGGACGTCCTGTGTGTACTGACAGACCACACACGAACGTCCTGTGTGTGCTGACGGACACCCACGGACGTCCTGTGTGTGCTGATGGACACACACGGACACACATGGACATCGTGTGTGTGGTAACAGACAGCCACGGACAGCCACTATGTCCTGTGTGTGCTGGTGGACACCCCACGGACGTCCTGTGTGTACTGAACAGACAGCCCACGTGGCCAAAATCACCAAACAGTCCATGGAAGGGCCAGCGTGCTAGTCCAAGGACCAACGTGCTGATATGTGTACTGATGACAGCCACAGACGTCCTGTGTGTGCTGACAGACACACACGGACACACACGGACAGCCACGGATGTCCTGTGTGTGCTGACGACACACACGGACGTCCTGTGTATGCAGGCAGACACCCACGGACGTCCTGTTCACGTGGGCCAAATCACCGAACAGTCCACGGAAGGGTCAGTGTGCTGAGTCCAAGACCAACGTGCTGATATGTGTATGATGGACAGCCACGGACTGTCCCTGTGTGTGCTGACGGACACACACGGAACACACACGGACAGCCACGGACGTCCTGTGTGTGCTGACGTACACACATGGGCGTCCTGTGTGCTGACGGACACACACGGGCGTCCTGTGTGTGCTGATGGACACCCACAGACGTCTGTGTGTACTGAACAGACAGCCCACGTGGGCCAAATCACCCGAACAGTCCACGGGAAGGGCCAGCGAGCTGAGTCCAAGGACCAGCGTGCTGATATGTGTACTGATGGACAGCACGGGACGTCCTGTGTGTGCTGAGGACAGCCACGAACAGCCATGGACGTCCTGTGTGTGCTGGCGGACACCCACTGTAAGACCCGATCCCGGCCGCCTAGGCCGCGGTCGATGCCTCACGTCGTCGGTCCACTTCCTGGCCGAACCTCTTCATTTCTGCCCTTTATTTATAATATCGCCTAAGGCGAGGCTTACTTAGACCTTAGCTAAAGACTTACCTAGTCATTAATAGCCTAGATCCTTTCAACAGATACGCAGCGGAATATTCTCTAGTTAACCATTAGTCTAAAACAATCTAACACTTGTCTGGTCGAATCACCTTAGCCTTGGTCAGTTTACTCAACTACCAATTAGCTTAAAGGTCAATCCTAAACCCAAACCAAGCCATGATTCTGAGGTTCCATTCCCCTAAACATTCTATCTAATCTACATAAGTAAATGCTAGATCATACCTTTGCCACATCTATGGAGCTTATTAGCTCATCGGTCCCTCCATTGACTCGAATTGCTCTTGCTTAACAGCTGGACCATGATCACTCAATGATCTTACTTATGGTCCTTATCTTGACTCCTGCGTCAAACAGCTCCCCCTAGGTATTTAGTCATTCAACCAACCTATCCCCACAGACATAAGTAACCTTTGAGAAGTCTTCGAAAGGATAAGGGTTTGCATCTGGCCTTTCTCGGCTCATGCATAATCCAAAATCCTTTTGCCTTATAGCATAGTACCAAGTCCATCTTCTGGACTGACAAAGATCATTACATCCTAAGTCAATCAACCATCCATCCTCACATGACTGGAACTGATGAGTCATCATCTTGCCTGACCGGCTTGGGACTTAACCCAGATGTGGGAACCGAAATTCACACTGTCGATTTCCGTTTAAATAAGGAAACTAGGAAAACCCTAATTCCCAGAGGACCCGGATATCTGTAATTACCACACGTCAAGCAATCAGAACACGAGAACAACAACGATAAAAATAAGAAATCGAAAAGAGAGCAAAGTAGATCTTATTCCGAATCTGCGTATGAGCGTTTACAACAAGGTATAGCCTGGGCTCGAGAGCTGTTCGGCGAGATTCTAGTTCTAGTAACCTAAGACGGCTAAACCTAATGAGTCACAGCCGAAATAACAAAAATGGAAAAATGCCTAAATTGCTCTAAGTGCTAAGTTTGCTCTGAAAAAGTTCTTCTCTTCTGCTCCTCGCCTAGGACTCCTTATTACTAGCTCCAAGGTTGGTTACGCTTTTACTCTTCTGCCCTTAAGCCGTCATAGCATAAAAATGGAGATATTCCATTTTTCCCGATCTTCACATTATCTTCAAAACTTCCGTATTTATCCGCAGAAACTTGACATTTATCCTTCCTCGTGGGCCAAGCGTGAACCATGATGTGGTTCACGGCTTTTGGTTAGGAAAAAATCGTAGGATGGGCCTCGAGTCATGTTTTAGATCCCTTTGGGCCGTCTTCCGACTCGACACGTTTACTACGAGTTTCCGCGGTTTCTAATCCGCGAAGTTTGATCAATGAATTAGAATAGCGGGAAACATGGACTGAGCTTGCTACGGTCTTCGGGAGATAGCATTCGAAGGTTTGACGAGAATGCAAGGACTGGTGTCGTATCAATGTTTGGAAAGTTTGGTCGCTACACAGCGACCGAACCTTTGGCTCGAGCCCGGTCGCTACGTAGCGACCGAGCGAGACGAGTGCATGGTCGCTACGTAGCGACCGAGCTTTGGCTCGAGCTCGGTCGCTACGTAGCGACCGAGCGGGACGATCGCTCGGTCGCTACGTAGCGACCGAGCTTGGCCGAGCTCGGTCGCTACGTAGCGACCGAGCGGACGATAGCTCGGTCGCTACGTAGCGACCGAGCTTGGCTCGAGCTCGGTCGCTTCGAAGCGACGAGCGGACGATAACTCGGTTGCTACGTAGCGACCGAGCTTTGGCTCGAGCTCGGTCGCTATGTAGCGACCGAGCGGGACGAGCGCTCGTCGCTACGTACCGACTGAGCTTGGCTCAGGTTTGGTTGCTGCATAGCGATCGGACGGCGTGTATGCGCGGTGACTGAGCTTGGTTGTTCGGTTTGAATCCCAAAGGATACTTCTTCGTATTGGTTATTTTTACGAAAATTACATCTCTGCTTTTACTATCTCTTTCGGAAATACGATCTCCGAGGATTTTCGGGTGGTAATTCCGTCGTAACCATTTTTGACCCCAACAGTTAGCCCCCCAGCCCGTTAGGATCATGAATCGTAAGATCCTAGCGTGCGGTTAGGCATGTTTGGCAAGTTAGGCGTGATGGATGGAATTAATCCGAAAGTCCGAGCTTGAATAGTAAATCCTCATGCCTATAAGAAGGGAGGTAACTTGTTCCATAATTTTTCACTTTCTTGTCTTTCTCTAAGATCTTTCTTAAGAGAAACTTTCTATCTTTCTCTCCACCCTTTTCCTCTATTCTGTCAGGAGATGTGTAAAGATGTCGAGCAAGAAAAAGATTGGGAAAAAGGGGTCTTCGTCCGCGAGCCTTATGAAGAGCTCATCGTTCCGAGATGGAGTTCGTGCCTCACTCGGTGCATCCTGCCGAGAACGAGGCATGGTGGGTTGCTCATTATGGCTCGTTGACCCCTCCAAGGAGAAGCCGTTCCCGGTCCTGGTCCGTGGAGTCGAGGAAGGGGATGCAAGCAGGAGTACCGACGAGTTTCTCGCAATCATGCGATCTTTCTACCATGTCCCGGATGCTGTGGAATTCCGGGTTCCCCACCGGGGAATGTGCTAACAGCCCCCAGAGGGTTACTTTACTTGCTACGAGGCGTTCGTAGTGCGTTGTCGCCTATGGTTCCCAATACCCGAAATTCTCGTCCGAGTGTTGGATCGTTTTGAAGTTGCGATAAGTCAGTTGACTCCCTTGCCATTCAGCATCTTATCGGGATCCTGATCCTAAGCTACGAGCATGGCCTTCGATCATTATGAAGCGCTTTTGAGACTTCAACTTGTCACAGATACGGATAAGCATAGGCTGGCCTCGGAAATTTATGTCAGTGGTTAAGAAGTTCATTTCGAACTTCAACTCGTGGAAGAAGTTCTTTTTCTTTGTTCGTGTAGACGCTGCGTCAGTCGAAGAGAGTTGCATTCCACTGTTCCGGAGGTTGCCGAATGATCGTCCTTCATCAACCCTCTTGCTCCGTTCCCCGAGGACATCATTGCGGTGAGGGATGTTCTCAGGAACGGTCCTTTCTTCTGGACTTCTTTTATGCCGAAGAGGTTCGGAAGGCATTGAGATTCGTGCAACCCCGGTCCTGCTTGGCTTCGGACACGGGAAGCGACTCCGAACCTGACGACCAGAATCCGTCGAAGCTCCAACAGCTATGCCGGAGTCGAGCTCTTGGAAGGAAAAGATGTCGATCTTGGCGACATAGAGTTTTCGATGGATGACTCTATGCTTCCAGGATGGGATCCGAACCTTGCTTACGGCGATGGGAGTGGTTCGAGCGAGGCCCCTATTCCAGATTTCGACGATTTCTTCGCTGGTCTGCCACCGGGTTTCGATGCTCCTCCTCCTACTGAACAGACAGCCCACGTGGGCCAAAATCACCAAACAGTCCATGGGAAGGCAGCGTGCTGAGTCCAAGGACCAACGTGCTGATATGTGTACTGATGGACAGCCACAGACGTCCTGTGTGTGCTGACAGACACACACCGACACACACGGACAGCCACGGATGTCCTGTGTGTGCTGACGGACACACACGGACGTCCTGTGTATGCAGGCAGACACCCACGGACGTCCTGTCCACGTGGGCCAAAATCACCCGAACAGTCCACGGGAAGGGTCAGTGTGCTGAGTCCAAGACCAACGTGCTGATATGTGTACTGATGGACAGCCACGGACGTCCTGTGTGTGCTGACGGACACACACGGACAGCCACGGACGTCCTGTGTGTGCTGACGTACACACATGGGCGTCCTGTGTGTGCTGACGGACACACACGGGCGTGCTGTGTGTGCTGATGGACACCCACAGACGTCCTGTGTGTACTGAACAGACAGCCCACATGGGCAAAATCACCCGAACAGTCCACGGAAGGGCCAGCGAGCTGAGTCCAAGACCAGCGTGCTGATATGTGTACTGATGGACAGCCACGGACGTCCTGTGTGTGCTGACGGACAGCCACGAACAGCCATGGACGTCCTGTGTGTGCTGCGGACACCCACTGTAAGACCCGATCCGGCCGCCTAGGCCGCGGTCGATGCCTCACGTCGCTCGGTCCACTTCCTGGCCGAACCTCTTCATTTCTGCCCTTTATTTATAATATCGCCTAAAGGCGAGGGCTTACTTAGACTTAGCTAAAGACTTACCTAGTCATTATAGCCTAGATCCTTTCAACAGATACGCAGCGGAATATTCTCTAGTTAACCATTAGTCTAAAACAATCTAACACTTGTCTGGTCGAATCTCCTTAGCCTTGGTCAGTTTACTCAACTACCAATTAGCTTTAAAGGTCATCCTAAACCCAAACCAAGCCATACGATCTGAGGTTCCATTCCCCTAAACCATTCTATCTAGATCTACATAAGTAAATGCTAGATCATACCTTTGCCAGATCTATGGAGCTATTAGCTCATCGGTCCTCCATTGACTCGAATTGCTCTTGCTTAACAGCTGGACCATGATCACTCAATGATCTTACTTATGGTCCTTATCTTGACGCCTGCGTCAAACAGCTCCCCTAGGTACTTAGTCATTCAACCAACCATCCCCACAGACATAAGTAACCTTTGAGAAGTCTTCGAAAGGATAAGGGTTTGCATCTGGCCTTTCTCGGCTCATGCATAATCCAAAATCCTTTTGCCTTATAGGCAATAGTACCAAGTCCATCTTCTGGACTGACAAAGATCATTACATCCTAAGTCAATCAACCAACCATCCTCACATGACTTGGAACTGATGAGTCATCATCTTGCCTGACCGGCCCTTGGGACTTAACCCAGATGTGGGAACCGAAATCACACTGTCGATTTCCGTTTAAATAAGGAAACTAGGAAAACCTAATTTCCCAGAGGACCCGGATATCTGTTAATTATCCACACACGTCAAGCAATCAGAACACGAGAACAACAACGATAAAAATAAGAAATCGAAAAGAGAGCAAAGTAGATCTATTCCGAATCTGCGTATGAGCGTTTACAACAAGGTATAAGCCTGGGCTCGAGAGCTGTCGGCGAGATTCCTAGTTCTAGTAACCTAAGACGGCTAAACCTAATTGAGTCACAGCGAAATAACAAAAACGGAAAAATGCTTAAATTGCTCTAAGTGCTAAGTTTTTTTCTCTGAAAAAGTTCTCTCTCTTCTGCCCTCGCCTAGGACTCCTTATATACTAGCTCCAAGGTTGGTTTACGCTTTTTTTCTTCTGCCCTTAAGCCGTCATAGCATAAAAATGGAGATTTATCCATTTTTCCCCGATCTTCACAATTATCTTCCAAAACTTCCGTATTTATCCGCAGAAACTTGACATTTATCCTTCCTCGTGGCCAAGCGTGAACCATGCTGTGTTCACGGGCTTTTGGTTGGAAAAATCGTAGGATGGGGCCTCGAGTCATGTTTTAGATCCCTTGGGCCGTCTTCCGACTCGAACACGTTTACTACGAGTTTTCCGCGGTTTTTCTAATCCGCGAAGTTTATCAATGAATTAGAATAGCGGGAAACATGGACTGAGCTTGCTACGGTCTTCGGGAGATAGCATTCGAAGGTTTGACGAGAATGCAAGGACTGGTGTCGTATCAATGTTTGGAAAAGTTTGGTCGCTACACAGCGACCGAAACTTTGGCTCGAGCCCGGTCGCTACGTCGACCGAGCGAGGAGTGCATGGTCGCTACGTAGCGACCGAGCTTTGGCTCGAGCTCGGGTCCGCTACGTAGCGACCGAGCGGGACCGATCGCTCGGGTCGCTACGGGACGATAGCTCGGTCGCTACGTAGCGACCGAGCTTTGGGCTCGAGCTCGGTCGCTTTGAAGTGACCGAGCGGGACGATCACTCGGTTGCTACGTAGCGACCGAGCTTTGGCTCGAGCTCGGTCGCTATGTAGCGACCGAGCGGGACGAGCGCTCGGGTCGCTACGTACCGACTGAGCTTGGCTCAGGTTTGGTTGCTGCATAGAGATCGGACGGCGTGTATGCGCGGTGACTGAGCTTGGTTTGTTCGGTTTGAATCCCAAAGGATACGTCTTCGTATTGGTTATTTTTACGAAAATTACATCTCTCCTTTTACTATCTCTTTCGGAAATACGATCTCCGAGGATTTTCGGGTGGTAATCCGTCGTAACCGTTTTGACCCCAACAGTTAGCCCCCCAGCCCGTTAGGATCATGAATCGTAAGATCCTAGCGTGCGGTTAGGCATGTTTGGCAAGTTAGGCGTGATGGATGGAATTAATATCCGAAAGTCCGAGCTTGAATAGTAAATCCTCATGCCTATAAGAAGGGAGGTAACTTGTTCCATAATTTTTTCACTTTCTTGTCTTTCTCTAAGATCTTTCTTAGAGAAACTTTCTATCTTTCTCTCCACCCTTTTCCTCTATTCTGTCAGGAGAAGTGTAAAGATGTCGAGCAAGAAAAAGATTGGGAAAAAGGGTCTTCGTCCGCGAGCCTTATGAAGAGCTCATCGTTCCGAAGATGGAGTTCGTGCCTCACTCGGTGCATCCTGCCGAGAACGAGGCATGGTGGGTTGCTCATTATGGCTCGTTGACCCCTCCCAAGGAGAAGCCGTTCCCGGTCCTGGTCCATCGTGGAGTCGAGGAAGGGGATGCAAGCAGGAGTACCGACGAGTTTCTCGCGATCATGCGATCTTTCTACCATGTCCCGGATGCTGTGGAATTCCAGGTTCCCCGCCGCGGGAATGTGCTAACAGCCCCCCAGAGGGTTACTTTACTTGCTACGAGGCGTTCGTAGTGCGTTGTCGCCTATGGTTCCCAATACCCGAAATTCTCGTCCGAGTGTTGGATCGTTTTGAAGTTGCGATAAGTCAAGTTGACTCCCCTTGCCATTCAGCATCTTATCGGGATCCTGATCCTAAGCTACGAGCATGGCCTTCGATCATTATGAAGCGCTTTTGAGACTTCAACTTGTCACAGATATGGATAAGCATAGGCTGGCCCCTCGGAAATTTATGTCAGTGGTTAAGAAGTTCATTTCGAACTTCAACTCGTGGAAGAAGTTCTTTTTCTTTGTTCGTGTAGACGCTGCGTCAGTCGAAGAGAGTTGCATTCCACTGTTCCGGAGGTTGCCGAATGATCGTCCCTTCATCAACCCTCTTGCTGCTCCGTTCCCCGAGGACATCATTGCGGTGAGGGATGTTCTCAGGAACGGTCCTTTCTTCTGGACTTCTTTTATGCCGAAGAGGGTTCGGAAGGCATTGAGATTCGTGCAACCCGGTCCTGCTTTGGCTTCGGACACGGGAAGCGACTCCGAACCTGACGACCAGAATCCCGTCGAAGCTCCAACAGCTATGCCGGAGTCGAGCTCTTGGAAGGGAAAAGATGTCGATCTTGGCGACATAGAGTTTTCGATGGATGACTCTATGCTTCCAGGATGGGATCCGAACCTTGCTTACGGCGATGGGAGTGGTTCGAGCGAGGCCCCTATTCCAGATTTCGACGATTTCTTCGCTGGTCTGCCACCGGGTTTCGATGCTCCTCCTCCTACTGAACAGACAGCCCACGTGGGCCAAAATCACCCAAACAGTCCATGGGAAGGGCCAGCGTGCTGAGTCCAAGGACCAACGTGCTGATATGTGGACTGATGGACAGCCACAGACGTCCTGTGTGTGCTGACAGACACACACGGACACACACGGACAGCCACGGATGTCCTGGGTGTGCTGTGACGGACACACACGGACGTCCTGTGTATGCAGGCAGACACCCACGGACGTCCTGTCCACGTGGGCCAAAATCACCCGAACAGTCCACGGGAAGGGTCAGTGTGCTGAGTCCAAGGACCAACGTGCTGATATGTGTACTGATGGACAGCCACGGACGTCCTGTGTGTGCTGACGGACACACACGGACACACACGGACACACACGGACACACACGGACTGCCACAGGACGTCCTGTGTGTGCTGACGGACACACATGGGCGTCCTCTGTGTGCTGACGGACACACACGGGCGTCCTGTGTGTGCTGATGGACACCCACAGACGTCCTGTGTGTACTGAACAGACAGCCCACGTGGGCCAAAATCACCCGAACAGTCCACGGGAAGGGCCAGCGAGCTGAGTCCAAGGACCAGCGTGCTGATATGTGTACTGATGGACAGCCACGGACGTCCTATGTGTGCTGACGGATAGCCACGAACAGCCATGGACGTCCTGTGTGTGCTGGCGGAAACCCACTGTAAGACCCGATCCCGGCCGCCTAGGCCGCGGTCGATGCCTCACGTCGCTCGGTCCACTTCCTGGCCGAACCTCTTCATTTCTGCCCTTTATTTATAATATCACCTAAAGGCGAGGGCTAACTTAGACCTTAGCTAAAGACTTACCTAGTCATTAATAGCCTAGATCCTTTCAACAGATACGCAGCGGAATATTCTCTAGTTAACCATTAGTCTAAAAACAATCTAACACTTGTCTGGTCGAATCACCTTAGCCTTGGTCAGTTTACTCAACTACCAATTAGCTTAAAGGTCAATCCTAAACCCAAACCAAGCCATACAATTCTGAGGTTCCATTCCCCTAAACCATTTTATCTAGATCTACATAAGTAAATGCTAGATCATACCTTTGCCACATCTATGGAGCTTATTAGCTCATCGGTCCTCCATTGACTCGAATTGCTCTTGCTTAACAGCTGGACCAGGATCACTCAATGATCTTACTTATGGTCCTTATCTTGACTCCTGCGTCAAACAGCTCCCCTAGGTACTTAGTCATTCAACCAACCATCCCCACAGACATAAGTAACCTTTGAGAAGTCTTCGAAAGGATAAGGGTTTGCATCTGGCAATTCTCGGCTCATGCATAATCCAAAATCCTTTTGCCTTATAGGCAATAGTACCAAGTCCATCTTCTGGACTGACAAAGATCATTACATCCTAAGTCAATCAACCAACCATCCTCACATGACTTGGAACTGATGAGTCATCATCTGGCCTGACCGGCCTTGGGACTTAACCCAGATGTGGGAACCAAAATTCACACTGTCGATTTCCGTTTAAATAAGGAAACTAGGAAAACCCTAATTTCCCAGAGGACCCGGATATCTGTTAATTACCACACGTCAAGCAATCAGAACACGAGAACAACAACGATAAAAATAAGAAATTGAAAAGAGAGCAAAGTAGATCTTATTCCGAATCTGCGTATGAGCGTTTACAACAAGGTATAAGCCTGGGCTCGAGAGCTGTCGGCGAGATTCCTAGTTCTAGTAACCCTAAGACGGCTAAACCTAATTGAGTCACAGCTCGAAATAACAAAAACGGAAAATGCCTAAATTGCTCTAAGTGCTAAGTTTGCTCTGAAAAAGTTCTCTCTTCTGCTCCTCGCCTAGGACTCCTTATATACTAGCTCCAAGGTTGGTTTACGCTTTTACTCTTCTGCCCTTAAGCCGTCATAGCATAAAAATGGAGATATTCCATTTTCCCGATCTTCACAATTATCTTCAAAACTTCCGTATTTATCCGCGGAAACTTGACATTTATCCTTCCTCGTGGGCCAAGCGTGAACCATGCTGTGGTTCATGGGCTATTGGTTAGGAAAAATCGTAGGATGGGCCTCGAGTCGTGTTTTAGATCCCTTTGGGCCGTCTTCCGACTCGACACGTTTACTACGAGTTTTCCGCGGTTTCTAATCCGCGAAGTTTGATCAATGAATTAGAATAGCGGGAAACATGGACTGAGCTTGCTACGGTCTTCGGGAGATAGCATTCAAAGGTTTGACGAGAATGCAAGGACTGGTGTCGTATCAATGTTTGGAAAAGTTCCGCTACACAGCGACCGAACTTTGGCTCGAGCCCGGTCGCTACGTAGCGACCGAGCGAGACGAGTTCTTGGTCGCTACGTAGCGACCGAGCTTTGGCTCGAGCTTGGTCGCTACGTACGACCGAGCAGGAAGATCGCTCGGTCGCTACGTAGCGACCGAGCAGGATGATCGCTCAGTCGCTACGTAGCGACCGAGCTTTGGCTCGAGCTCGGTCGCTCGTAGTGACCGAGCGGGACGATCACTCGGTTGCTACGTAGCGACCGAGCTTCGGCTCGAGCTCGGTCGCTACGTAGCGACCGAGCGGGACGAGCGCTCGGTCGCTACGTACCGACTGAGCTTGGCTCAGGTTTGGTTGCTGTATAGCGATCGGACGGCGTGTATGCGCGGTGACTGAGCTTGGTTTGTTCGGTTTGAATCCCAAAGGATACTTCTTCGTAAAAACTTCGTATTGGTTATTTTTACGAAAATTACATCTCTCCTTTTACTATCTCTTTCAGAAATACGATCTCAGAGGATTTTTGGGTGGTAATTCCGTCGTAACCGTTTTTGACCCCAACAGTTAGCCCCCCAGCCCGTTAGGATCATGAATCGTAGGATCCTAGCGTGCGGTTAGGCATGTTTGGCAAGTTAGGCGTGATGGATGGAATTAATATCCGAAAGTCCGAGCTTGAATAGTAAATCCTCATGCCTATAAGAAGGGAGGTAACTTGTTCCATAATTTTTTCACTTTCTTGTCTTTCTCTAAGATCTTTCTTAAGAGAAACTTTCTATCTTTCTCTCCACCCTTTTCCTCTATTCTGTCAGGAGAAGTGTAAAGATGTCGAGCAAGAAAAAGATTGCGAAAAAAGGGTCTTCGTCCGCGAGTCCTTATGAAGAGCTCATCGTTCCGAAGATGGAGTTCGTGCCTCACTCGGTGCATCATGCCGAGAACGAGGCATGGTGGGTTGCTCATTATGGCTCGTTGACCCCTCCCAAGGAGAAGCCGTTCCCGGTCCTGGTCCATCGTGGAGTCGAGGAAGGGGATGCAAGCAGGAGTACCGACGAGTTTCTCGCGATCATGCGATCTTTCTACCATGTCCCGGATGCTGTGGAATTCCGGGTTCCCCGCCGCGGGGAATGTGCTAACAGCTCCCTAGAGGGTTACTTTACTTGCTACGAGGCGTTCGTAGTGCGTTGTCGCCTATGGTTCCCAATACCCAAAATTCTCGTCCGAGTGTTGGATCGTTTTGAAGTTGCGATAAGTCAGTTGACTCCCCTTGCCATTCAGCATCTTATCGGGATCCTGATCCTAAGCTACGAGCATGGCCTTTCCCTTTCCGTCGATCATTATGAAGCGCTTTTGAGACTTCAACTTGTCACAGATACGGATAAGCATAGGCTGGCCCCTCGGAAATTTATGTCAGTGGTTAAGAAGTTCATTTCGAACTTCAACTCGTGGAAGAAGTTCTTTTTCTTTGTTCGTGTAGACGCTGCGTCAGTCGAAGAGAGTGGCATTCCACTGTTCCGGAGGTTGCCGAATGATCGTCCCTTCATCAACCCTCTTGCTCCGTTCCCCGAGGACATCATTGCGGTGAGGGATGTTCTCAGGAACGGTCCTTTCTTCTGGACTTCTTTTACGCCGAAGAGGGTTCGGAAGGCATTGAGATTCGTGCAACCCTGTCCTGCTTTGGCTGCGGACACGGGAAGCGACTCCGAACCTGACGACCAGAATCCCGTCGAAGCTCCAACAGCTATGCCTGAGTTGAGCTCTTGGAAGGGAAAAGATGTCGATCTTGGCGACATAGAGTTTTCGATGGATGACTCTATGCTTCCAGGATGGGATCCGAACCTTGCTTACGGCGATGGGAGTGGTTCGAGCGAGGCCCCTATTTCAGATTTCGACGATTTCTTCGCTGGTCTGCCACCGGGTTTCGATGCTCCTCCTCCTACGAAAGAATCAGCGAGGCCGAGAGTCGTTGCGGAAGGATCTCGCATCATCAATGGGGTTAGTTTTTTGAGAATTTTTTGGTGATTGTCCTATGTATATATTTATAACATGTCAATCGATTTTGCAGGGCCTGAGCTTGCCTGGGCTCGGCCATTGAGGCGGTCCATAGAGAAGCCATGGTCTACCGCTTCAAAGCGGAGAAAGCGGAGCGGGATCTCGCTTGTGTGCAAGGCGAGATGTTGGAGCGAGAAGCGCAACTTACTCATGATCATGCACGGGCAATCCGCAAAGCGGAAAGGAAAGGCAAAAGGGAAATCGTCGAGGTGATGAAGACTCGTTCCTCTCAATTCCAGGTTGAGTATGGGAACCTCAAGAACGCCTTCACCTCGGTGGGTGACTTTCGCGAGTGCCGCGGTTCGGTCGGAAGTCTTTGGAGGACGTGATCCGATGACTATGTGTTTGAAGAGGAAATGAGCTTGATGATGAGTGGGATGAACGAACGTGCCCATGCCGAGGCGCTTATCCCTCCGATCGACGAGTGGATTCAAGGGTTCTGGGATTCCATCCCGGTTTCCCCTGATACCGAGGAGGTTCCGACCGGGTTTCCCGATGGTGGCGAGGAAGTGGATCGTCCCGCGGATGTTTGGTGCTTCGTTGTCCGGGGACTTTGACTTTGGATTATGAGGGATGGATCAGTTATCCTTTTATCTGTTTTCGGCCGAGTGTGGCCCTTTGAATTTGGATTTTGTTTAGGCCTAGATGGCCGTATTTGTATTTACCGGGACTGGCCGTTGGTGGCTTTGAATCCCTTGCTGCTTTACGCGGTTTATTTATATGACGAATGTTTTGTTTCGAGTTTTCCTAAGTAGGGTTGAAGGAAATATGAGTTGTCGTCTCGTATTTAGTTCTGATTAGACGTTCAATCTGTTGGTTCGTTCGTGATTTTCGTAAAAATTTACTTATCTTTACGATTTTTGAGAACATTGAGATACGAACGGAGAGACATGATTTAGGATCTCGTATCTTTTAGATATCATGCCTTGAGATGTTTGAGACCAGAGCGTTGGGTTTAGGGCAAGACCTAGGTTTACTTTCGGTTAAGGTTTGTGCGGTGACTAGCCGGCTATCGTTTTCCTGTTGCGATTTCTTCCAGATTCGCATCGATTTAAAGTCCGCGATATGTTCTCGGCTTATATGACTTGTATGGTACGAATCGAGCATCTTCTCAGAATCAACTGGAAGTGCTAAACCAAAATTTCAGATTTTTGTTGTAGCGCGCTTTTGTCCTTGTGCTGGACGTTTTTAAAGATCAAAACAGTGATCGAATTGCGTTTGTTTAAGACGGCTGGCGTGTTCGTCGGGGCCAAACGACGAACGGGGTGTAAGGTTTTTGGTGGTCGCGTTCGGACAATTTGTTAGCATTGTCCTCGAATTTTAACTTTTGCGACGTCTCGCGGTTATTTCGAGGATTATACGTGTATTTTTGCGTGTTTGAAAGATGATAATCTTTACGATTTTTGGGCCGGAAGGGGCCGCAGACATAAGTCTTAACGTTTTCAGGCGTGTCCTGAAAGTTTCTTTTGTGTTTTACTGAAGCGTAAACGTTTTCGATAAAAAGGACAACGTATATTGTAGTAAAAGTTTTTGAAGTTTCTAAAAACTCGATTACAATAATGAAGATTTTTCGAAGTGGGAGTATACGAGTATACGCACCCATTCCCCCCCCCCCTTTTTAGAGAGGGGGATAGCTGAACTCGTCTTTTGACGAGCTGCCTACGTACCCCTTTCGAGGATCAAGCCATCTCGTAGTTCTATTTCATGCCGCGAGTGTTCTTACTCGGCGGTAGATGTCGTGATGTCCTCCTTGACTGTGTCGATCGTGGCTGGGTCGACGCTATTTTCCGGATGTTCCGGTTGAGTTGTCGCGTGGGCTTCAGATTTATGTCAAGCTTCGACGTCCGATGCGTTTGCGTCGATAGACGATCTTACTTCGTCTTCTCCCGGGGCGCTTTTGCCTGAAGATTGATCTATCTTCGCGCGTTTGCCGTTTGCAGTTGCAGAAGCCGTGATTTGCCTTAACTTATGCTCCGCGAGGAAGCATAGTCGCGACTGTTTTTGGCATCCCCAGATGGCCGCGACTCCGCTCGGCGTTGGGAACTTGAGACCCAGGTGGTAGGTTGACGGAACTACCTGCATGGCGTTGAGCCATGGGGTTCCCATGATCACGTTGTAGATAGCGGGATGATCGACTACCGCGAACTCGATGATTTTCGTGATCTCCTTGGCCATGACTGGCAATTGGATTGATCCGAGAGTCATCGACACTTCGCCTGAAAACCCGTGAGCGGTTTTGGCGTCGGAATTACTTCTCCGAGTTTGATACTCATCCGCTTGAGAGTGTCGCGGAAGATTACGTTGACCGTCCTTCCCGTGTCGACGAGTACCCTTCCGACTTCTAAATCTCGTATGACGAGATCTATGACGAGCGGTTCGCAGTGAGGTTGGTCGATACCGCCGGCTTCTTCCTCTGTGAAGGTGATCAAGCAACTTTGGCCGTCTCGAGGAGGAGACCATGTAGGCCAATTTGCACTTGACTCTGCCTTCCGTTGGTAAGCCTTGATGGCCGACACGGTATCTCCGCAGTATTGTGATCCTCCGATGATCATATTGACTCTGCGACGATTGTTATCGTTCCCTTTGTCATCCGGCCTCCTACCGCGTTTATCCCCAGGTTGGTTTCGTTGAGGGGATTTTTCAGCGGGCGGATTTCTATTCGTCTTTGGAGGCCGATCAGAATCGAGGATGAGATCCTTGACGCTAGTTACTTCCGAAAGCTCTCCAGCGAGTAGCTTCGTGGCCAGTCTTGCTCCCAAGACTTTGGAGTTGGTCGTGGAGTGTCCTCGGGATTGGTGGAACTCGCAGAAGGTGTTTTCGTCATACCCTTGATTGCGAGTCCATGTGTTGCCCGTGGTCCAGCCTTGATCCGAATTGATCGCATAGTTATGCGCCCCTTGGAGATCTTCCCCCTCGTGATGGACGTACTTGTCGTTACGAGAGTTCTTCTTTTTCCCCTTCGGATCTGCGTCTTTCGAGGATGGTCTTACCGGCTTATGTTTTTGCGATAAGACTTTAGTTTCTTCCTCGACTATGATGTAGTCCGTTGCTTTTGGAGGGCGTCCTGGATCGTTCGCGGTTTGTCGAGAGTTATCCATTTTCTGAATTTCACTTGTACCAGAGCGTCTTTCTCAGCGCGTCGATGGCCACTTTGTCGCTTATCCCGCTGACCCTGGACATTATCAGCTTGAACCGACTGATAAACTCGCGGAGGGGTTCGTCTTCCCTCTGGGAGAGACTCCAGAGGTCAACATCGGAGGTTTCTCTGTCTATGAATACAGAGTACTGTTTGAGAAATTCCGATGCGAGCTGTCGAAAACTCCCGATGGTGTTGCGACGAAGGCGTGCAAACCATTCGAGCGCTGCTCCTTCAAGATTTTCGACGAACAGGCGGCAATAGCCGGCATCTTTTTCGCCGTCCTTCAGTTTTGCTCTTCCCATCGCGATGTGGAAAGCCTGAAGGTGCGCTTTTGGATCGGCCGTACCATCGTACTTTGGTACTTTGATCTTTCCCGGATCGGACACCCTCATGTCCGAAATGCGACTGGTAAAGGGGGTCTTTCGAGCTCCTTCTAGCAGTCGATCAATCTCTGGGGGCAGCACTAGTAGCATGATGGATTTGAGACTTTACGGCTCTCACTTCTGCCGCAGTCTTGGTGATGTAGTCGCGAAGATCGCGGATGTCCGATGTCTCGTCAGTAGATTTCCGAGCCTGTCGGCGTTTACTGCGGGTAAGCTCGGTTTGCCTTTCAGCCAGCTCCTCCTGTTCGTTCCAATAGGCGATCTCTTCTTCTTCCGTCATTGGTTTTTCGAACGGGGAACCTTCCCGAGCAGATCGGCTCCTGGTCCTTCTTGGATGTCTGTCGACATCCTCGTCGGTGTCGTTGGAGACATCGCTAGGATCCAGGTCAATGCGTTCGGCTTCGTTATCCTCCGAGTCCTTTGCAGGGGGCGGAAGACTTTCAGAGTTCCCCTTTTCGATGGGAGATTTCTCGCTAGGGTTTTGACCGGAAGGTCGTTCCCGCGCGACTCCTGTTCTATCGAGTGGGGTGGCGAAGTCGAGCCTCTTCCCGCGGATTTTGGTGGTTCCGCGAGGACGGATTGCTTGGGTCCTTGCCGTTAAGGTTTCAACCTGTTTGGTCAAGGTATTCACGAGCTTATCCTGTTCTTCCGACCTTTTCTGATAGGTGGCGAACATCTTTTTGAACTCCTCGAGCGTCGCGGCGTTGGCTTGCGTTAAGTGGATACGTCCGCTACTGGAGTGTGGAGATCGGTGCCGCTGCCTCCATTAAGAGGAGTTTGCACGTTATCGCGTCGTTGGTTGACATGTCTGACTGTGTGCGGCTTTTGCGGGTTAGATTGATCCGTACCCCCGTCCTTCTAGCGCCAACTGTGGGAACCGAAATTCACACTGTCGATTTCCGTTTAAATAAGGAAACTAGGAAAACCCTAATTTCCCAGAGGACCCGGATATCTGTTAATTACCACACGTCAAGCAATCAGAACACGAGAACAACAACGATAAAAATAAGAAATCGAAAAGAGAGCAAAGTAGATCTTATTCCGAATCTGCGTATGAGCGTTTACAACAAGGTATAAGCCTGGGCTCGAGAGCTGTCGGCGAGATTCCTAGTTCTAATAACCCTAAGACGGCTAAACCTAATTGAGTCGCAGCTCGAAATAACAAAAACGGAAAAATGCCTAAATTGCTCTAAGTGCTAAGTTTGCTCTGAAAAATTCTCTCTTCTTCTCCTCGCCTAGGACTCCTCATATACTAGCTCCAAGGTCGGTTTACGCTTTTACTCTTCTGCCCTTAAGCCGTCATATCCTTCCTCGTTGGCCAAGCGTGAACCATGCTGTGGTTCACGGGCTTTTGGTTAGGAAAAATCGTAGGATTGGCCTCGAGTCGTGTTTTAGGTCCCTTTGGGCCGTCTTCCGACTCGACACGTTTACTACGAGTTTTCCGCGGTTTCTAATCCGTGAAGTTTGATCAATGAATTAGAATAGCGGGAAACATGGACTGAGCTTGCTACGGTCTTCGGGAGATAGCATTCGAAGGTTTGACGAGAATGCAAGGACTGGTGTCGTATCGATGTTCGGAAAAGTTCGGTCGCTACACAGCGACCGAACTTTGGCTCGAGCCCGGTCGCTATGTAGCGACCGAGCTTCGGCTCGAGCTCGGTCGCTACATAGCGACCGAGCGGGACAATCGCTCGGTCGCTACGTAGCGACCAAGCTTGGCCGAGCTCGGTCGCTACATAGCGACCGAGCGGGACGATCGCTCGGTCGCTATGTAGCGACCGAGCTTTGGCTCGAGCTCGATCGCTAAGTAGCGACCGAGTGGGACGATCGCTCGGTCGCTACGTAGCGACCGAGCTTTGCCTCGAGCTAGGTCGCTACGTAGCGACCGAGCAGGACGATCGCTCGGTCGCTACGTAGCGACCGAGCTTTGGCTCAAGCTCGGTTGCTACAGTTGCTACGTGGCGACCGAGCGGAACGATCGCTCGGTTGCTACGTAGCGACCGAGCTTTGGCTCGTGCTCGGCCAAGTTCGGTTTGAATCCCAAAGGATACTTCTTCGTAAAAACTTCGTATTGGTTATTTTTACGAAAATTACATCTCTCCTTTTACTATCTCTTTCGGAAATACGATCTCCGAGGATTTTCGGGTGGTAATTCCGTCGTAACCGTTTTTGACCCCAACACCAGACAACATATATGATTTGTTCATACCAACCGATGCATTCAGTAATCAGGTTAGGACCGACACCTTGAACCATCATTCAGAGGTCAGGTCGTCCATACTCAACCATGATCAGATCTTACACGGCCTTCCTTGAACAATCACACTTAGGCTCAGTATTTACGGTTTACGACACATAGTACTAGCCACACATTTCGTCATGACTCTTAGCCAATCTCGACGCTATCAACACCAAGGTTGATATCTAGAAGCATCACATCAATACTCTTACTCCAGCATCGTGACTATCCATACTAGTGTTCGGCCATCGAACCATCGTCAAGAAACATGATCCGACCACTAGACTTGATAAGCCATCGTCCACTTAGCATGTACTGATATAACCGGCCTTCCATTGCCATCATGTGCGTCTACCCCCTACATAAGGCATATGGCGCCTATCCTACTCACCAACCCGAGGTTGATTGTAAGATGTCCCACTTAGCCTTTGCGGCTAGAACCATCCAACCATAGCCGGATCGTCCATTGTCCCGTCTAACTGTCTGGTTAAAATCTAGGTGCGATCGGCAAGTTATAACTCCGGCCCAAAGGCTCACGTTCCTTCTTACCTGATCCAACCCAAAGCCTGGATCTATACCACCGAGTAAGGCCCAAGCCCAAACCGGATTGCCTTGCAACCGATCAGACCTTGCGACACAACACTCCGGTTAAACTAACCATCCGTCCGTTCGACTATGCAGCCGCGGACTGTTCACTTGGTTCGGCCTAAGCCTTGAACCAATGGCACCGTTTGGAACTCACACCCTTTGGGAACTAGTACCCTTTGGACACTCGTGCCTCTTGGCAACTCATGACCCTTGGCATCTCGCACCCATTCAGATGCTCCAACCGTTCGACCTAACCGTCCGTAGGGACTGTCTGGTCCATACATGTGTCCGGCCTATGGCCAATTGACCACGCCTTAACCTACACAAGTCATGAACCATTGTGACTGTTCAGGGAAGGGTTGCAACCGTTCAGAACAGAACAGAACCGCCCCTATCCAATCAGATCACCTGAGGCCGGTTTAGACCATGCGCGCGCCTAACTCGTCGGTTATGGACCGCGACCGCATTACTCAACCAGAACCACGGTTATAACCAATACCAACACATCAACAAGGCCACGCCAATGTACAGAAGGAGTAGAAAAAGAATTGGATGAAAAGAATGAGAAGAATAGGACACAATCCAAACGCCCATGGCTAGACCGGTTCGGACTGTCCGATTGTCTTAGCCGATGAGTCGGTGGTTACCCCACTGACCCTATCTGACTGAACCACGGCTTTGGAGTCCTTCTCCAGACCTTTCTCTATGCCTTGGGTATTCATAACCACACGGCCTCCTCTCTCCTAAACCATTCTCCTTGCCGGAGACACAAAACCACCACGACCGGCCCTTTTCCGGCCGATCTATTGGCCGGGACTCTCTCTCTCTCTCTCTACGTTTTTCTCTGAGAATTTTACTCTGGAATTGGATAATGCAATCAAAAGGAGAGACCCCATATTTATAGAAAACGAGGGGGTAAGTCTTGCCCCACGAACAGGCACGACTTGCTAGCGAATGGGCACCATCGGCCAAGGGTTGTCCCCTTTCGGCCACTTGCATCCTTTCGCCCTTTCTGATTGGGTTTGGGGTAGGTCATAAGCCCAACCCACGCCCCAAGACTACCGGACTTAGCCCACGGACTTGTCCAAGGACCCAACAGCCCAATGGCCTCATGGCCGGACCTCACAGCCCGCCACTGACGCGGACCCGGACCATCGGCCTAAAACCCGAACAGTCCGTCAAGCTGAGATGAGCTGACTCCCAGCTGCCTCAGCTGAGTGAGCTAGTAGTCCAGCTAGTGGAGCTGACTTAGTAGTGGCTGAGCTTGAGTGAACTCAACCTAGCTTTGTTAAGCTGGTCGAGCTACTTCTCTATCTCGTCCAGCTACCGTCTTACTTGTCTTAGCCGTCTCTTTGCTCTTATAAGGTTAAGTCTAAGTTTCCTTATGTCTTTAACCTTCTTTCTTGACCATGGAACGCTTGCCTTGATGTCCTAAGACTGGCTGGTACGTTTCCTCGAACCATGGCCGTCCCGACAATCCTTTCTAGGATTGGGGGCGTGACACCTACTGACGTCCTGTGTGTACTGAACAGACAGCCCACGTGGGCCAAAATCACCCAAACAGTCCACGAGAAAGGCCAGCGTGCTGAGTCCAAGGACCAACATGCTGATATGTGTACGGATGAAGAGCCACGTACATCATGTGTGCGCTGCCGGAAACACACGGACAGCCACGGACGTCCTGTGTGTACTGACGGACACACACGGACGTCATGTGTGTGCTGACGGACACCCACAGACGTCATGTGTGTGCTGATGGACACACACGGACAATACATGGACAACCACAGACGTCCTGTGTGTGCTGACGGACAGCCACGAACGTCCTGTGTGTGCTGGTGGACACCCATAGACGTCCTGTGTGTACTGAACAGACAGCCCACGTGGGCCAAAATCACCCGCACAGTCCATGGGAAGGGTTAGCGTGCTGAGTCCAAGGACCAACGTGCTGATATGTGTACTGATGGACAGACACAGACGTCCTGTGTGTGCTGATGGACACACACGAACATCCTGTGTGTGCGGACGGACACCCACAGACTTCTTGTGTGTGCTGATGGACACACACAGACACACACAGACAGCCACAGACATCCTGTGTGTGCTAACGAACAGCCACAGACAGCCTCGGATGTCCTGTGTGTGCTGGCGGACACCCACGGATGTCCTGGGTGTACTGAACAAACAGCCCACGTGGGCCAAAATCACCCAAGCAGTCCACGGGAAGGGCCAGCGTGCTGAGTCCAAGGACCAACGTGCTGATATGTGTACTGATGGACAGCCACGGACGTCCTGTGTGTGCTGACGGACACACACGGACAGCCACAGGTGTCCTGTGTGTGCTGACGGACACACACAGACGTCCTATTTGTGCTGACGGACACCCACGGACGTCCTGTGTGCACTGAACAGACAGCCCACGTTGGCAAAAATCACCCGAACAGTCCACGGGAAGGGCCAGCGTGCTGAGTCCAAGGACCAGGGTACTGATATGTGTACTGATGGACAGCCACGGACGTCCTGTGTGTGCCGACGGACGTACTGTGTGTGCCGACGGACACACACGGACGGCCACAGACGTCCTGGGTGTGCTGACGGACACACATGGACGTCCTGTGTGTGCTGACGAACACCCACGGACATCCTGTGTGTACTGAACCGACAGCCCACGTGGGCCAAAATCACCCGAACAGTCCACGGGAAGGGCCAGCGTGCTGAGTCCAAGGACCAGCGTGCTGATATGTGTACTGATGGACAGCCACGGATGTCTTGTTTGAAATGACGGACACACAATAACACACACAGACACACATGGACAGCCACAGACGTCCTGTGTGTACTTAACAGACAGCCCACGTGGGCCAGCGTGCTTAGTCCAAGGACCAGCGTGCTGATATGTGTACTGATGGACAGCCACGGACGTTCTGTGTGTGCTGACGGACACACACAGACACACAAGGACAGCCACAGACGTCCTGTTTGTGCTGATGGACAGCCACGGACGTCCTTTGTGTGCTGGCTGACACCCACAGACGTCCTATGTGTACTGAACAGACAGCCCACGTGGGCCAAAATCACCCGAACAGTCCACGCGAAGGGCCAGCATTCTGAGTCCAAGGACCAGCATGCTGATATGTGTACAGATGGACAGCCACAGACAGCCACGGACGCCCAGTGTGTACTGACGGACAGCCACAGACAGCCACAGACAGCCACAGACGTCCTGTGTGTGCTGGCGGACACCCACAGACGTCCTGTGTGTACTGAACAGACAGCCCACGTGGGCCAAAATCACCCAAACAGTCCACAGGGAGGGTCAGCGTGCTGAGTCGGAGGACCAACGTTGTAAGACCCGAACCCTGGCCTCTCGACCTGATGGAGTCCGCAGGCTTACTTATTAATTTCTCTGCTTGTTTGATCCATTTTTAAGTCTATTAGTTACTAAGTCATATTCGAATATGAGGTTCATAAACAAAGGAACAGAATGCACAGCGGAATAACAATGTATAAACTTTGTATTACTTAGAAACATGAGATTCAATACACAACTTCTTAACAGTCTCATAGACAATCACTAGTTCATCCCTAGCATCATCTAACCACACATTACACAGCCTCTCACTGACCGAGCCTTCACGGCTCCTTGGCTTGACCAGAACCATCCTTAGTTCCTGAAACCACAACCAGATAAGCATTAATCATAACCGAGAATAGAACAGATTGATTCTACAATGCTTGGCTTGGTTCCTAGAACTTAGATAAACCTCAATCAACATAATCATAAAACGTATGAACCTACCTACCATATCCTAAGTCATTCAACCAACCACCCCTTGACTTAGAATCAGATAGATAGTCCAGAATAGATAAACAGAACACACGAACAGATCCGGATCGTCCCCAAAGACCAATCCGTCTATCCGGATAGAATCTAGGTGCGACCGGCCAATGGAGTCCGGCTCAATGGCCCAACGGACTCCCTTACATGATCCGGCCTTAGGCCTGGATCCAATCGGCCTAGTAAGCCTCAAGCCTAATCCGGAAGGCTTAGCAACCGGTCAGACCTTGCTACTCTACCTTGGCTTAGACAAACCGTGACCTTGTCTTAACTAGACAAGCCATAGGCTGATCCATAAGGATCGGTCCTAACCTGTCCCGAAAGACACCGTTTGGAACATGCACCCTTTGGCCAATCGTGCCTCTTGGTCCTCGTACCTTTTGATGTTCGCAACCTTTGGTAACTCGTACCTTTTGGTCCCTGACACCCTTTGGCAACTCACAACCTTTGAACACTCATGACTCTTGACAACTCGTGCCCTTTGGGTCATTCCCAACCATTCGTCCTAACCGCCCAGTCTTGGTGCGATCGGATCATCCGTCTAACCGACCCGTGTCTAGGCTAGCGGTCTGGTTATGTTCGGCCAAAGCCTAGGGACGTGTCCCTTGGACTCAACCAACACAACCTTTCGTGTTTAACCAGAGAGAAGAGAAGAGAAACGAATTGAAATAGATAAGGAGAGCCGGATGGGACTTAGGAACCGAGCAGAGCCGCGGTGCGTTCGCATGGACCGTCCGTTCGGTCTGATGGAGCCACAGCCCATCACATACCTTGTGAACCACGTCTGGGTTCTCCATGCTCTTCTCCTTGTCTTGATCTCCCATTCTTGACCGGAGTTAGTTCTCAAACGATCAGAGTCGCCGGAACACAACACCACCACAATCGGCCTTTCTCTTCGTCGGAACTCTCTCTTTCTCTCTTTCTTTCTCTCTACGTTTTTCTCTGAGTATTTTTACTCTGGAATTGGATAATGAAATCGACCAGAGTGCCCCCATATTTATAAAAAACGAGGGGGTAAGTCTTGCCCCACGAACAGGCACGACTTGCTAGCGAATGGGCACCATCGGCCAAGAGTTGCCCCCTTTCGGCCACTTGCATCCCTTCGCCCTTTCTGATTGGGTTTGGGGTCGGCCACAAGCCCAACCCACGCCCCAGGCCTCCTGGACACAGCCCACGGCCTTGCCCAAGGACCCAACAGCCCATGGCCTCATGGCCGGACCTCACAGCCCGCCACTGACCCGGACCCGGACCATCGGCCTAAAGCCCGGACAGTCCGTCTAGCAGAGATGAGCTGACTCTCAGCTGCCTCAGCTGAGTGAGCTAGTAGTCCAGCTAGTGGAGCTGACTTAGTAGGGACTGAGCTGGAGTGAACTGAACCTAGCTTCCTTGAGCTGGCCGAGCTACTCGTCCACTTCGTCCTAGCTACCGTCTTACTCGTCCTAGCTGTCTCTTAGCTTCTATAAGGTTAAGTCTAAGTTTCCTTATATCCTTAACCTTCTTTCTCGACCATGGAACGCTTGCCTTGATGTCTTAAGACTGGCTTGTACGTTTCATCGAACCATGGCCGTCCCAACAATCCAATTCAGGATTGGGGGCGTGACAAGTCTCCCCCCCCCCTTGGGATGGATTCGTCCTCGAATCCGAATCGAATGCTCCCTCGGAAACAAACTGATCCAACCACTCTGGGTACTCTGCTTTCATTCTAGCTTCGGTCTCCCAAGTGATTATATCCTGACCATTACAGTCCCAGACGACCTTGACCATCTGGACCGTCTTCTTCCTTGTTGCATGTTCCATCCTATCTATGATTCGAACTGGCCTCGTTTCCAAGGTTAGGTTCTTACCAAGATCGTCTGGAATGGCAGGAAGAGCGATGTCTTGGTCCGTCAAACATTTCCGAAGTTGGGAGACGTGGAACACATTATGAAATGCGTCCATCTTGGCCGGTAAGTCCAACTTGTAGGCCACCATCCCAACTCTTTCAATGACCTTGAACGGCCCCAAGTATCTCGGGTCTAACTTCCGTCTCCCGGAAATTCGGACTCGTCCTTTGAAGGTAATCATTTTGAGATACACCAAGTCACCTACTTGAAACTCGAGATCTTTCCTTCTTCGATCTGCATAGTTCTTTTGGCGATCTTGTGCCTGTCTCATCTTGTCCCTCAAGAACTTGATCTTTTCGGTTGTCTCTTCGACAATCTCCGGACCAATCATGCTGCGTTCCCCAACTTGGGTCCAGCATAAGGGTGTCCTGCATGGACGCCCATACAGAGCTTCGTATGGCGACATGCCAATACTACTATGGAAACTATTGTTATAAGCAAATTCTACCAGAGGTAGATGTTTCTCCCAGGAATCACCCCAGTCTAGAACACATGCTCGCAACATATCTTCCAATTTCTGGATCGTACGTTCAGACTGTCCATCCGTCTGTGGGTGATAGGCTGTACTCATGTTCACTCTTGTTCCTAAGGCCTTTTGGAAAGCCTTCCAGAAGTAAGATGTGAACCTTGAATCCCTATCTGAGACTATGCTTGCCGGCACACCATATAGTCGGACAATCTCATCAATGTACTTACGTACAATCTGATCTACCCCATCCGACTTCTTGATAGCCAGGAAGTGTGCTGATTTGGTTAGTCGATCAACCACAACCCAAACCGTTCTTATTCCTTGTGGTAGGGAACCCGGTCACAAAGTCCAATGTGATGTGATCCCATTTCCATTCCGGAATAGGCAAGCTTTGTAATAACCCACTAGGCACCTGATGTTCTGCTATGATGAGTTGGCAAGTGGAACACTTGGCCACCCATTCCGCTACATCTGCCTTCATACGGATCCAATGATAGAATTTCTTAAGGTTCTGGTACATCTTGGTCGCACCAGGGTGAACCGAGAATCTGGACTTATGAGCCTCCCTCATAATCTCTTCCTTTAGACTCCTATCATTAGGAACATTGATCCGACCGTTTACTAAGATGGTACCATCCTTTGCAATCTGGTACTCCGTCCTATCATTCTGAGCAACCTTATTCAGGTTCTTGTCCTGACCTTGAGCCAACCGGATTCGAGTAAGCAGGTCGGCTTGGTTAACCGCCTCCAACCCCAAAGCTTCGGTTGCCGTAGTCAGCACATTCAGCCGCAGAGCACGGACCATACCGTCCAGGTCGTCCGCCCCCGTTCGGCCGATACATCAGCCCTCTTCCGGCTCCAAGCGTCTGCTACCATTTAGCCTTTCCCGGATAGTAGGTGATGTCCAAATCGTAGTCAGCTACGAATTCCATCCACCTCCTCTGCCTTAAGTTTAACTCAGGCTGGGTGAATATATACTTAAGACTCTTATGGTCCGTAAGTATCTGAACTTTGGCGCCATACAAGTATGATCGCCAAATCTTTAAGGCGAATACTACCGCAGCCATTTCGAGATCATGGGTGGGGTAGTTTCCCTCATGTTTCCTCAACTGCCTGGACGCATAGGCAATGACCTTCCCATGCTGGGTCAATACGCAACCTAGCCCAGTGATGGACGCGTCCGTATAGACCACATATGGTTGATCGGCCTCCGGAAGCACTAGGACGGGTGCGCTAGTCAGCATGTTCTTAAGTGCGGAGAAACATTCCTCACACTCTTCAGCCCATGTGAACTTAACGTCCTTCCCAGTCACCGCGTCATAGGCTGAGCCAAGCTTGCGAATCCTTTCACAAACTTTCTATAGTAACCTGCCAGCCCTAAGAGCTTCTGACTTCCGTAGCACTGCGTGGTCGGGGCCAATCCTTGATTGCCCTGATCTTCTCTGGATCCACCGAGATGCCCTGATCGGAAACAATATGGCCGAGGAACCCAATACTCTTCTGCCAAAAGCTACATTTACTGAGTTTAGCATAGAGTTTGTGTTCTCGTAATCGTTCCAGCACGGCTCTCAAGTGTTTCCTATGAGATTCCTCATCCTTGGAATAAATTAGGATATCATCAATGAAGATGATCACGAATTCATCCAAGAAATCTCGGAACACGCTGTTCATCATTTTCATGAAGCGGCAGGTGCATTGGTCAGACCGAACGGCATCACTACGAACTCGTAATGACCGTACCTGGTCCTAAATGCCGTCTTCCTAATATCATTTGGCTCTATAGGGATCTGATGATACCCTGAAGCCAAATCAATCTTGGAAAACCACTTGGCTCCTTTGAGTTGATCCAACAGTCGTCTATCCTGGGCAACGGGTACTTGTTCTTCACAGTGACCCTGTTCAACCCTCGATAGTCGATGCACAGACGCATGCTACCATCCTTCTTTTTCACAAAGAGGACTGTGCACCCCAAGGGAGCTACTTGGCCGTATGAACCCCTTGTCAAGCAATTCTTCCAATTGCTTCTTTAGCTCGGCCATCTCGGCCGGAGCCATCCGGTACGGACTCTTGGACAGCGGAGCTGTCCCTGGCTCTAGTTCAATCGTAAATGGATCCGACCTATCAGGGGGGACACCCTGAGGTACCTGGAACACATCTGGGAACTTCGACACCAACGAATCCTCTGAAAGGTCTTTCAGACAGACAGAACTGCCCGGCTCTGTAGTTGTAATTGTAGCCAAAAAGGACTGACAACCCTGTTCCAACATCCGAATCGCTCAAACTGCTGAAACCACTACTTTCTCTTGAGCTGGACACAGACATTGGTACTGGATCGGTCGAAGCCCAGTCTCCAATTGCACACGACCTCTATGGCAATCGTGAGTGGCCCGATACTTTCCCAACCAGTCCATACCTAGGATCACTTCGTGATTCTTTAGCTGGACACAGACCAAATCCACAGGGAATACCTTTCCCTGTATTGACACTGGGATATTTGACATGAGACCTAGTGAGTTCATGGCTTGCCCTCCGGCCGCCCTCACTATCCCAAAATTATCTCCAGCGTCCAGACAGAACAGACCCTTTCCTCCCAGACTCACAAAACTATGTGTAGCCCCTGTGTCGAAAAGTACGTGGGTTTCCACACCACCAATCATGAGGGTTCCTAACAGAGACCCTCATCAGAATCCCCTAGACATTCTAGGTTCCATACCAAGCATTTTCTACTTGAATGTAAAAAGAAAAATTTAGGAATTACCAGAGATCGAATCAAACGATCCAGAAGCGCCGTCGTCCCGGGACAGCTCATACACCTTGGTGTTGTGGTCGGCCTACTCTGGGTCGACTTGCCTGTGTCTCCACGGCCCTTCCCTTGTCCTCCTTGTAGCTTAGGACAGTCCGACTTGTAGTGTCCAGTCTTGCCACATAGGAAGCAAGTCACGGAGCCGCTGCCACTGGACTGGTCTGAGAATCGGTTTGGTCGAGTGCAGTTTTGGATCGTGTGATCCATGCTGCCACATCGCACACAAGCCCCATGGCCTTCCAGCACTCACCGGGATGATTCTTTCCACACTTGGGACATGTAGGTCGGCCACCAGAGGTCTTACCTCCGTCCACCTGGTCCCACTTCCTCTTTTTATCATTTGTTTTGCCCGACGGGCCAGACTGTGACTTAGCCTTAAGCTTAGCTTCTTCAGCCAAGTTAGACTCTAGCAAAAGCCACCCGTTCCACCAGTTCTCCGACGGTGTTGAAAGTGCGGATCGAGCAATGGGTCTTCAGTTCGGGCCTTAGGCCTCGGATGAACCTACGGACCTGGACTGCCTCGTCCTCCAGCTCTCTTCCAACAAACCGTCTGAGCCGGTTGAACTCTTCTTCGTACTCTCGTACGGTCCTGCGGCCTTGGGCCAAATCTAGAAACTGAGCTTCCAGACGATCCCAAGCCTCAGCAGGGAAGTATTTGCGGTTGAATTCAACTTCAAAGTCCGCAAAACTTTCCAGACTCCCATTGGTGCGCTTGTCCTGCAAGCCACCAGTTATGCGCGTCCCCTTCCAGGAAGTGAACCGCAATGTCGCGTCTGTAATCCTCTGGACAGCGAGTTGATTGAAAGTTTCGGACCAGCCTACTCCTCCACTCGTCTGGCCACAATAGGGTCGGTGCTACCGGAGAAATGCTTCGTACCCAACCTGGATAAATGTTGAAGCAGACTCAGATAGTCCACCTTCTTTTCAGACTTTTCCGTGGATCGATCTCGATCACCTCAACCGTTTCCACAACTGGACCATTGGTGTTGGGGTGGTCGTAGCCACAGCGTAGCCTGGCCAACCGAGGAGTTCACTAGTGGCGTGAACAGTTGCGCCATAGCCGCAACCTGAGTCCCATTACCTTCATGGCCTCTAACAAGTCCTCTTTGGACAGTGTTTGCGGGCACATTAGCCGTTCCATCGGCCACTCTCTCATGCTGGTCACCATCACGGTTAGCGTTCGAGGATTCCACTTCCTCATCACTCTCCCGATGTTCCTGACCATCCTGTTGCGTCTCCGTAAGATTAGCCTGATCAGTTGGCAACACGTCTCTAGTGTCAGCCGCGGTGGATCGGTTTGCAATCCGGATAGATTGTCCCGTCCATGGCCACTTGACTAGACTGACCGGCTGTTTTCTTACTCCTTCGGGACTTTCCCGATTTGCTTTTTCCAGCCTAAGGATTCAGACAATGTTAGTACGAACACACTAACATAAACAGAACAAAACAATCCCTAGACTAAGCAATCAAACAACAGTGAGACCTAATCAGCTGGCGGCGTGTGTGTGTGTGTGGCTGCCTAACCAACTATCCTAGAATCAAGCATGCTCTGATACCACTTGTAAGACCCGAACCCGGCCTCTCGACCTGATGGAGTCCGCAGGCTTACTTATTAATTTCCTGGCTTGTTTGATCCATTTTTAAGTCTTTTAGTTACTAAGTCATATTCGAATATGAGGTTCATAAACAAAGGAACAGATTGCACAGCGGAATAACAATGTATTAAACT
>NW_022610376.1:0-46149 GCF_000309985.2 Brassica rapa | reverse complement strand
AGCACAGCTTCTTCGCGTTCCAATCAAACCAGGATGAATCACTTTTTGAGAAGCTTGAAGTTTGATACATAAAGGGTGGGAGAATCACAGAAGTAAATAAATCTCATAGAGTTGGGATGAAGAAGTTATCCCACTTTCAAATCAGGTGATGTCAGTTTCCCGTTTGGGAATAGCACACAGCTTCATCGTCGTTCCAATCAAACCAGGATGAATCACTTTGTGAGAAGCTTGATTTGGATACATAAAGTGGTGGAGAATCACCAGGAAGTTGAATAAATCTCAGGGAGTTGGGATGAAGAAGTTATCCCACTTTCAAATCAGGTGATTCCAGTTTCCCAGTTTGGGAATAGCACAGCTTCATCGTCGTTCCAATCAAACCAGGATGAATCACTTTGTGAGAAGCTTGATTTGGATACATAAAGTGGTGGAGAATCACCAGGAAGGTTAAATAAATCTCATAGGAGTTGGATGAAGAAGTTATCCCACTTTCAAATCAGGTGATTCCAGTTTCCCAGTTTGGGAATAGCACAGCTTCTCTCGTCGTTCCAATCAAACCAGGATGAATCACTTTGTGAGAAGCTTGATTTGGATACATAAAGTGTGAGAATCACCAGGAAGTTGAATAAATCTCATAGGAGTTGGATGAGAAGTTATCCCACTTTCAAATCAGGTGATTCCAGTTTCCCAGTTTGGGAATAGCACAGCTTCTTCTTCGTCGTTCCAATCAAACCAGGATGAATCACTTTGTGAGAAGCTTGATTTGGATACATAAAGTGGTGGAGAATCACCAGGAAGTTAAATAAATTCTCATAGGAGTTGGGATGAAGAAGTTATCCCACTTTCAAATCAGTGATTCCAGTTTCCCAGTTTGGGAATAACAGCTTCTTCGTCGTTCCAATCAAACCAGGATGAATCACTTTGTGAGAAGCTTGATTTGGATACATAAAGTGGTGGAGAATCACCAGGAAGTTGAATAAATCTCATAGGAGTTGGGATGAAGAAGTTATCCCACTTTCAAATCAGGTGATTCCAGTTTCCCAGTTTGGGAAAGCACAGCTTCTTCGTCGTCGTTCCAATCAAACCAGGATGAATCACTTTGTGAGAAGCTTGATTTGGATACATAAAGTGGTGGAGAATCACCAGGAAGTTGAATAAATCTCATAGGAGTTGGGATGAAGAAGTTATCCCACTTTCAATCAGGTGATTCCAGTTTCCCAGTTTGGGAATAGGACAGCTTCTTCGTCGTTCCAATCAAACCAGGATGAATCACTTTGTGAGAAGCTTGATTTGGATACATAAAGTGGTGGAGAATCACCAGGAAGTTGAATAAATCTCATAGGAGTTGGGATGAAGAAGTTATCTCACTTTCAAATCAGGTGATTCCAGTTTCCCAGTTTGGGAATAGCACAGCTTCATCGTCGTTCCAATCAAACCAGGATGAATCACTTTGTAAGAAGCTTGATTTGGATACATAAAGTGGTGGAGAATCACCAGGAAGTTGAATAATCTCATAGGAGTTGGGGTGAAGAAGTTATCTCACTTTCAAACCAGGTGATTCCAGTTTCCCAGTTTGGGAATAGCACAGCTTCTTCGTCGTTCCAATCAAACCAGGATGAATCACTTTGTGAGAAGCTTGATTTGGATACATAAAGTGGTGGAGAATCACCAGGAAGTTGAATAAATCTCATAGGAGTTGGGATGAAGAATTTATCCCACTTTCAAATCAGGTGATTCCAGTTTCCCAGTTTGGGAATAGCACAGCTTCTTCGTCGTTCCAATCAAACCAGGATGAATCACTTTGTGAGAAGCTTGATTTGGATACATAAAGTGGTGGAGAATCACCAGAAGTTGAATAAATCTCATAGGAGTTGGGATGAAGAAGTTATCCCACTTTCAAATCAGGTGATTCAGTTTCCCAGTTTGGGAATAGCACAGCTTCTTCGTCGTTCCAATCAACCAGGATGAATCACTTTGTGAGAAGCTTGATTTGGATACATAAAGTGGTGGAGAATCACCAGGAAGTTGAATAAATCTCATAGGAGTTGGGATGAAGAAGTTATCCCACTTTCAAATCAGGTGATTCCAGTTTCCCCCAGTTTGGGAATAGCACAGCTTCTCGTCGTTCCAATCAAACCAGGATGAATCACTTTGTGAGAAGCTTATTTGGATACATAAAGTGGTGGAGAATCACCAGGAAGTTGAATAAATCTCATAGGAGTTGGATGAAAAGTTATCCCACTTTCAAATCAGGTGATTCCAGTTTCCCAGTTTGGAATAGGACAGCTTCTTCTTCGTCGTTCCAATCAAACCAGGATGAATCACTTTGTGAGAAGCTTGAATTGGATACATAAAGTGGTGGAGAATCACCAGAAGTTGAATAAATCTCATAGGAGTTGGGATGAAGAAGTTATCCCACTTTCAAATCAGGTGATTCCAGTTTCCCAGTTTGGGAATAGCACAGCTTCTTCGTCGTTCCAATCAAACCAGGATGAATCACTTTGTGAGAAGCTTGATTTGGATACATAAAGTGGTGGAGAATCACCAGGAAGTTGAATAAATCTCATAGGAGTTGGGATGAAGAAGTTATCCCAATTTCAAATAAGGTGATTCCAGTTTCCCAGTTTGGGAATAGCACAGCTTCATTCGTCTTCCAATCAACCAGGATGAATCACTTTGTGAGAAGCTTGATTTGGATACATAAAGTGGTGGAGAATCACAGGAAGTTGAATAAATCTCATAGGAGTTGGGATGAAGAAGTTATCCCACTTTCAAATCAGGTGATTCCAGTTTCCCAGTTTGGGAATAGCACAGCTTCTTCGTCGTTCCAATCAAACCAGGATGAATCACTTTGTGAGAAGCTTGATTTGGATACATAAAGTGGTGAGAATCACCAGGAAGTTGAATAAATCTCATAGGAGTTGGGATGAAGAAGTTATCCCACTTTCAAATCAGGTGATTCCAGTTTCCCAGTTTGGGAATAGCACAGCTTCTTCGTCGTTCCAATCAAACCAGGATGAATCACTTGATGAGAAGCTTGATTTGGATACATAAAGTGGTGAAGAATCACCAGGAAGTTGAATAAATCTCATAGGAGTTGGGATGAAGAAGTTATCCCACTTTCAAATCAGGTGATTCCAGTTTCCCAGTTTGGGAATAGGACAGCTTTTTCGTCGTTCCAATCAACCAGGATGAATCACTTTGTAGAAGCTTGATTTGGATACATAAATTGGCGGAGAATCACCAGAAAGTTGAATAAATCTCATAGGAGTTGGGATGAAGAAGTTATCCCACTTTCAAATCAGGTGATTCCAGTTTCCTAAATTGGGAATAGCACAGCTTCTTCGTCGTTCCAATCAAACAAGGATGAATCACTTTTTAAGAAGCTTGATTTGGATACATAAAATGGTGGAGAATCACCAGGAAGTTGAATAAATTTCATAGGAGTTGGGATGAAGAAGTTATCCCACTTTCAAATAAGGTGATTCCAGTTTTCCAGTTTGGGAATAGCACACCATCTTCGTCGTTCCAATCAAACCAGGATGAATCACTTTGTGAGAAGCTTGATTTGGATACATAAAGTCGTGGAGAATCACCAGGAAGTTGAATAAATCTCATAGGAGTTGGGATGAAGAAGTTATCCCACTTTCAATCAGGTGATTCCAGTTTCCCAGTTTGGGAATAGCACACTTCTTCGTCGTCCATCAAATAAACCAGGATGAATCACTTTGTGAGAAGCTTGATTTGGATACATAAAGTGGTGGAGAATCACCAGGAAGTTAAATAAATCTCATAGGAGTTGGGATGAAGAAGTTATCCCACTTTCAAATCAGGTGATTCCAGTTTCCCAGTTTGGGAATAGCACAGCTTCATCGTCGTTCCAATCAAACCAGGATGAATCACTTTGTGAGAAGAAGCTTGATTTGGATACATAAAGTGGTGGAGAATCACCAGGAAGTTGAATAAATCTCATAGGAGTTGGGATGAAGAAGTTATCCCACTTTCAAATCAGGTGATTCCAGTTTCCCAGTTTGGGAATAGCACAGCTTCTTCTTCGTCGTTCCAATCAAACAGGATGAATCATTTTGAGAAGCTTGATTTTGATACATGAAGTGGTGGAGAATCACCAGGAAGTTGAATAAATCTCATAGGAGTTGGGATGAAGAAGTTATCCCACTTTCAAATCAGGTGATTCCAGTTTCCCAGTTTGGGAATAGGACAACTTCTTCGTCGTTCCAATCAAACCAGGATGAATCACTTTGTGAGAAGCTTGATTTGGATACATAAAGTGGTGGAGAATCACCCGGAAGTTGAATAAATTTCATAGGAGTTGGGATGAAGAAGTTATCCCACTTTCAGATCAGCTGATTTCAGTTTCCCAGTTTGGGAATAGCACAGCTTCATCGTCGTTCCAATCAAACCAGGATGAATCACTTTGTGAGAAGCTGATTTGGATACATAAAGTTGTGGAGAATCACCAGGAAGTTAAATAAATCTCATAGGAGTGGGATGAAGAAGTTATCCCACTTTCAAATCAGGTGATTCCAGTTTCCCAGTTTGGGAATAGGACAGCTTCTTCGTCGTTCCAATCAACCAGGATGAATCACTTTGTGAGAAGCTTGATTTTGATACAATGAAGTGGCGGAGAATCACCAGGAAGTTGAATAAATCTCATAGGAGTTGGGATGAAGAAGTTATCCACTTTCAAAATCAGGTGATTCCAGTTTCCCAGTTTGGGAATAGCACACTTCATCGTCGTTCCAATCAAACCAGGATGAATCACTTTGTGAGAAGCATTATTTGGATACATAAAGTGGTGGAAAATCACCAGGAAGTTAAATAAATCTCATAGGAGTTAGGATGAAGAAGTTATCCCACTTTCAAATCAGGTGATTCCAGTTTCCCAGTTTGGGAATAGCACAGCTTCATCGTCGTTCCAATCAAACCAGGATGAATCACTTTGTGAGAAGCTTGATTTGGATACATAAAGTGGTGGAGAATCACCAGGAAGTTAAATAAATCTCATAGGAGTTGGGATGAAGAAGTTATCCCACTTTCAAATCAGGTGATTCCAGTTTCCCAGTTTGGGAATAGCACAGCTTCATCGTCGTTCCAATCAAACCAGTATGAATCACTTTGTGAGAAGCTTGATTTGGATACATAAAGTGGTGGAGAATCACCAGGAAGTTGAATAAATCTCATAGGAGTTGGGATGAAGAAGTTATCCCACTTTCAAATCAGGTGATTCCAGTTTCCCAGGTTGGGAATAGCACAGCTTCTTCGTCGTTCCAATCAAACCAGGATGAATCACTTTTTGAGAAGCTTGATTTTGATACATGAAGTGGTGGAGAATCACCAGGAAGTAGAATAAATCTCATAGGAGTTGGAAAGAAGAAGTTATCCCACTTTCAAATCAGGTGATTCCAGTTTCCCAGTTTGGGAATAGGAGAACTTCTTCGTCGTTCCAATCAAACCAGGATGAATCACTTTGTGAGAAGCTTGATTTGGATACATAAAGTGGTGGAGAATCACCCGGAAGTTGAATAAATTTCATAGGAGTTGGGATGAAGAAGTTATCCCACTTTCAGATCAGCTGATTTCAGTTTCCCAGTTTGGGAATAGCACAGCTTCATCGTCGTTCCAATCAAACCAGGATGAATCACTTTGTGAGAAGCTTGATTTGGATACATAAAGTGGTGGAGAATCACCAGGAAGTTAAATAAATCTCATAGGAGTTGGGATGAAGAAGTTATCCCACTTTCAAATCAGGTGATTCCAGTTTCCCAGTTTGGGAATAGCACAGCTTCATCGTCATTCCAATCAAACCAGGATGAATCACTTTGTGAGAAGCTTGATTTGGATACATAAAGTGGTGGAGAATCACCAGGAAGTTAAATAAATCTCATAGGAGTTGGGATGAAGAAGTTATCCCACTTTCAAATCAGGTGATTCCAGTTTCCCAGTTTGGGAATAGGACAGCTTCTTCGTCGTTCCAATCAAACCTGGATGAATCACTTTGTGAGAAGCTTGATTTTGATACATGAAGTGGCGGAGAATCACCAGGAAGTTGAATAAATCTCATAGGAGTTGGGATGAAGAAGTTATCCCACTTTCAAATCAGGTGATTCCAGTTTCCCAGTTTGGGAATAGCACAGCTTCATCGTCATTCCAATCAAACCAGGATGAATCACTTTGTGAGAAGCTTGATTTGGATACATAAAGTGGTGGAGAATCACCAGGAAGTTGAATAAATCTCATAGGAGTTGGGATGAAGAAGTTATCCCACTTTCAAATCAGGTGATTCCAGTTTCCCAGTTTGGGAATAGGACAGCTTCTTCGTCGTTCCAATCAAACCAGGATGAATCACTTTGTGAGAAGCTTGATTTTGATACATGAAGTGGCGGAGAATCACCAGGAAGTTGAATAAATCTCATAGGAGTTGGGATGAAGAAGTTATCCCACTTTCAAATCAGGTGATTCCAGTTTCCCAGTTTGGGAATAGCACAGCTTCATCGTCGTTCCAATCAAACCAGGATGAATCACTTTGTGAGAAGCTTGATTTGGATACATAAAGTGGTGGAAAATCACCAGGAAGTTAAATAAATCTCATAGGAGTTGGGATGAAGAAGTTATCCCACTTTCAAATCAGGTGATTCCAGTTTCCCAGTTTGGGAATAGCACAGCTTCATCGTCGTTCCAATCAAACCAGGATGAATCACTTTGTGAGAAGCTTGATTTGGATACATAAAGTGGTGGAGAATCACCAGGAAGTTAAATAAATCTCATAGGAGTTGGGATGAAGAAGTTATCCCACTTTCAAATCAGGTGATTCCAGTTTCCCAGTTTGGGAATAGCACAGCTTCATCGTCGTTCCAATCAAACCAGGATGAATAACTTTGTGAGAAGCTTGATTTTGATACATGAAGTGGTGGAGAATCACCAGGAAGTTGAATAAATCTCATAGGAGTTGGGATGAAGAAGTTATCCCACTTTCAAATCAGGTGATTCCAGTTTCCCAGTTTGGGAATAGCACAGCTTCATCGTCGTTCCAATCAAACCAGGATGAATCACTTTGTGAGAAGCTTGATTTGGATACATAAAGTGGTGGAGAATCACCAGGAAGTTAAATAAATCTCATAGGAGTTGGGATGAAGAAGTTATCCCACTTTCAAATCAGGTGATTCCAGTTTCCCAGTTTGGGAATAGCACAGCTTCATCGTCGTTCCAATCAAACCAGGATGAATCACTTTGTGAGAAGCTTGATTTTGATACATAAAGTGGTGGAGAATCACCAGGAAGTTGAATAAATCTCATAGGAGTTGGGATGAAGAAGTTATCCCACTTTCAAATCAGGTGATTCCAGTTTCCCAGTTTGGGAATAGCACAGCTTCATCGTCATTCCAATCAAACCAGGATGAATCACTTTGTGAGAAGCTTGATTTGGATACATAAAGTGGGGGAGAATCACCAGGAAGTTGAATAAATCTCATAGGAGTTGGGATGAAGAAGTTATCCCACTTTCAAATCAGGTGATTCCAGTTTCCCAGTTTGGGAATAGCACAGCTTCATCGTCGTTCCAATCAAACCAGGATGAATCACTTTGTGAGAAGCTTGATTTGGATACATAAAGTGGGGGAGAATCACCAGGAAGTTGAATAAATCTCATAGGAGTTGGGATGAAGAAGTTATCCCACTTTTAAATCAGGTGATTCCAGTTTCCCAGTTTGGGAATAGCACAGCTTCATCGTCGTTCCAATCAAACCAGGATGAATCACTTTGTGAGAAGCTTGATTTTGATACATGAAGTGGTGGAGAATCACCAGGAAGTTGAATAAATCTCATAGGAGTTGGGATGAAGAAGTTATCCCACTTTCAAATCAGGTGATTCCAGTTTCCCAGTTTGGGAATAGCACAGCTTCATCGTCATTCCAATCAAACCAGGATGAATCACTTTGTGAGAAGCTTGATTTGGATACATAAAGTGGGGGAGAATCACCAGGAAGTAGAATAAATCTCATAGGAGTTGGGATGAAGAAGTTATCCCACTTTCAAATCAGGTGATTCCAGTTTCCCAGTTTGGGAATAGCACAGCTTCATCGTCGTTCCAATCAAACCAGGATGAATCACTTTGTGAGAAGCTTGATTTGGATACATAAAGTGGTGGAGAATCACCAGGAAGTTGAATAAATCTCATAGGAGTTGGGATGAAGAAGTTATCCCACTTTCAAATGAGGTGATTCCAGTTTCCCAGTTTGGGAATAGCACAGCTTCATCGTCATTCCAATCAAACCAGGATGAATCACTTTGTGAGAAGCTTGATTTGGATACATAAAGTGGTGGAGAATCACCAGGAATTTGAATAAATCTCATAGGAGTTGGGATGAAGAAGTTATCCCACTTTCAAATCAGGTGATTCCAGTTTCCCAGTTTGGGAATAGCACAGCTTCATCGTCGTTCCAATCAAACCAGGATGAATCACTTTGTGAGAAGCATTATTTGGATACATAAAGTGGTGGAAAATCACCAGGAAGTTAAATAAATCTCATAGGAGTTAGGATGAAGAAGTTATCCCACTTTCAAATCAGGTGATTCCAGTTTCCCAGTTTGGGAATAGCACTGCTTCATCGTCGTTCCAATCAAACCAGGATGAATCACTTTGTGAGAAGCTTGATTTGGATACATAAAGTGGTGGAGAATCACCAGGAAGTTAAATAAATCTCATAGGAGTTGGGATGAAGAAGTTATCCCACTTTCAAATCAGGTGATTCCAGTTTCCCAGTTTGGGAATAGCACAGCTTCATCGTCGTTCCAATCAAACCAGGATGAATCACTTTGTGAGAAGCTTGATTTTGATACATAAAGTGGTGGAGAATCACCAGGAAGTTGAATAAATCTCATAGGAGTTGGGATGAAGAAGTTATCCCACTTTCAAATCAGGTGATTCCAGTTTCCCAGTTTGGGAATAGCACAGCTTCATCGTCATTCCAATCAAACCAGGATGAATCACTTTGTGAGAAGCTTGATTTTCCCAGTTTGGGAGAGTCAGGAGGTAACACGTCCTTTATCAGGTTCATAACTGACCAGAACAAGCTGAGAAGAGATAAACAGGAACTGGTGGTGGTTAAAGAGAAGCCAGAACTGGAGGATGAGTATGGGGACCAAACCACACGACCACCTGACCAGAAGGATGTTAAACTGAGAGTACATGGTCTCATGTTCATGATCAGGACGTGGGTAGGATCATCCTGGAGAGAAGCATTCAACTGCAAACTCAACAAAGTGGAGAAATCATCTGCCTTAGAAGCCACATGTAGTGAGGAAAGTTCCAAGATGTTGCTGAGACATGAAGAAGGACTGCAGAGCTTTGTGTTTCATCCTGGAGAGACTAGAGAGGTGATGATATATCTCATGGCCAGGTCAGGAACTTTGGAGTTAAATTATCAAGGTTCTATCATCCTACAGAGCTTGGATTTGAGGACAAATCCTTTTAAAGGAGGAGGGGATGGTGTGATCCTGATCAGGATTGGAATCAATGGATTGAAGCCAATGTATGGGTCAGCTATACGACTGATCATGGTGCAGTTTAATGGACAATATCATACTCTTATTGGCATGATCTATGAGGTTCTGGATAGAGAGAAGAGAAGAACTGTTGGTACTGCCTTGAAACAGCTTGAACAAAGAGGATTCAACCAACTGAGCTTAACAGGAGCTATGGATACCATTCACCTCGTCCAAATATGTATGGAGAACAAGGAAAACATGTCAGGAAGTTTCTGGATTGGGCTATATTTGGATCTAGACGAAATAAGGCTTTTTCGGTCCAAAAAGAGAGTTGCAGCCAGAATCTTGATCCACTTGCTTTCTAGCTGGCCTAACAGGACGTGGAGGATCTAAAGCTCATTAGGAGACACTCCAAATCAAGTTCAAGTCGTGGCCCATCATAAACCAAAGAAGAACCAGCTTGTTGGTTTGATTTAATTGCAATGTAATGGGTTTAGTTTATTGGGCTTTCATTTAATTTAAACCAAAGACAATTAGGAATTAGAGTAAACCAGATTTGGGTAGATTAGTATTTAAAATTAACCAATTTCGAATTGGATTAGGAGATTAAACCATCTTGGTTTAAATTTAGGGTTTTCAGTTTTATTCTTTTAACATATGTAGCCACGTTTTGGCATGGAGATCAATCAATCGACATTTTTTTTTCAACTTCTTTGTTTTGAGTTTTCTCTCAATTCAGCTGGTGTGTAATATCCAGCTTGGGTTCTCTGATTTGGTGTGTCATATCCAGATCAGAAGCCTTGGAGTATCAGGAGGCGAGCCATCTCTCTTGTGTCCCACATCAATCCACAAACCTTGATACAGATCGAGTCTTTGATTCTCTGTTTGCAAGGATTATCTCTGTGATCCATCCTAGACACTAAGCAGGGTGATCCTGTGTCTGTGGAGCAGAAAAAAAACATCTTTATAGCATCCATAGCTCTAAGGAGAAGACCATATCCATCACCTTTCATCCACCCACGCCCCTTCAAGTGATCCAGGGAGAGACAGCCATTCCAGGGCTGCACCAAGTGGTATCAGAGCCTCTTGAGGGTTAGGGTTTGAAGTTTTAACAAGGGAGCACGAAATTTATCAGTTAACAAACTGTATTCTATGTCTGGATATGAAGAAGAGCTTACAATTCCATTCTTCTATGGGAAGATTGATATAGAGGCATACCTTGATTGGGAAAAGAAGATGGAGTTTCTCTTTGGACTCCTATACTACACTGAAAAGAAAAAGGTATGTCTAGCAGTCAATGGACTCTGTGGAAGTGCATTCTCATGGTGGCAGAGAGTTTCTCAGACTAGGAGATTTGAAAAAAAACCACAAATTATTTCATGGGTGGAGATGAAGACCTTGATGAAGAAGAGGTTTGTCTCGCAGTGGAAACTTCCAAAACTAAAACCAGAAGCAGCAACAAAGCTTACTACTTTAGATCAGCCTGCCTATTGGTCTGAATTGTCATTAAAACCGGCTGAGAGAAGATCTGTGGTTCCGGTTCTATCATTAAAACAAGAGGAGGAAAAGCTGCAAGCTTCTATATTAGCTTCTCCAATAAAACAGATTGAGGAGAGTCATAAAACTGAACCAGAACCAACAACTCTTTGTTTAAAACTAGAGGAGGAGGCAGAAGTTGCAGAAGCTGAGTGTGGCCACGTGCCTGATCAAATAAAACAAGAAGAAAAAGTTCCTGGAGGGTCATCTAAAGCTCTTGAATTGGTGCTTCCTACTGTTGAGCAAGGTGATAACTTTAAGTCTTTAGCTTGTGAGTTACTAATCAGACCTTTGGTATGTCTTCAGCTCAGCTTAGTGGAGAACATCTGAGAGTTGTTAAGGGCCTGCAACAAGTTGTTTTTGAACCAGGAGGAAGCTTGTGTGTGGTTAGAAGAAATAAACAAATTCTAGATCAGAAAGCAACTGCATACAAGCTCAATTTGCAAGGTTCATTCACTCTTGAAAAACAAGATTTGTGGTCAAATCTTTTTAAAGGGAGAGAGAATGGTATGATAAAAACTATTTGCAGAGAGAATGAAGGAGAGTCAGGAGGTAACACGTCCTTTATCAGGTTCATAACTGACCAGAACAAGCTGAGAAGAGATAAACAGGAACTGGTGGTGGTTAAAGAGAAGCCAGAACTGGAGGATGAGTATGGGGACCAAACCACACGACCACCTGACCAGAAGGATGTTAAACTGAGAGTACATGGTCTCATGTTCATGATCAGGACGTGGGTAGGATCATCCTGGAGAGAAGCATTCAACTGCAAACTCAACAAAGTGGAGAAATCATCTGCCTTAGAAGCCACATGTAGTGAGGAAAGTTCCAAGATGTTGCTGAGACATGAAGAAGGACTGCAGAGCTTTGTGTTTCATCCTGGAGAGACTAGAGAGGTGATGATATATCTCATGGCCAGGTCAGGAACTTTGGAGTTAAATTATCAAGGTTCTATCATCCTACAGAGCTTGGATTTGAGGACAAATCCTTTTAAAGGAGGAGGGGATGGTGTGATCCTGATCAGGATTGGAATCAATGGATTGAAGCCAATGTATGGGTCAGCTATACGACTGATCATGGTGCAGTTTAATGGACAGTATCATACTCTTATTGGCATGATCTATGAGGTTCTGGATAGAGAGAAGAGAAGAACTGTTGGTACTGCCTTGAAACAGCTTGAACAAAGAGGATTCAACCAACTGAGCTTAACAGGAGCTATGGAGACCATTCACCTCGTCCAAATATGTATGGAGAACAAGGAAAACATGTCAGGAAGTTTCTGGATTGGGCTATATTTGGATCTAGGCGAAATAAGGCTTTTTCGGTCCAAAAAGAGAGTTGCAGCCAGAATCTTGATCCACTTGCTTTCTAGCTGGCCTAACAGGACGTGGAGGATCTAAAGCTCATTAGGAGACACTCCAAATCAAGTTCAAGTCGTGGCCCATCATAAACCAAAGAAGAACCAGCTTGTTGGTTTGATTTAATTGCAATGTAATGGGTTTAGTTTATTGGGCTTTCATTTAATTTAAACCAAAGACAATTAGGAATTAGAGTAAACCAGATTTGGGTAGATTAGTATTTAAAATTAACCAATTTCGAATTGGATTAGGAGATTAAACCATCTTGGTTTAAATTTAGGGTTTTCAGTTTTATTCTTTTAACATATGTAGCCACGTTTTGGCATGGAGATCAATCAATCGACATTTTTTTTCAACTTCTTTGTTTTGAGTTTTCTCTCAATTCTGCTGGTGTGTAATATCCAGCTTGGGTTCTCTGATTTGGTGTGTCATATCCAGATCAGAAGCCTTGGAGTATCAGGAGGCGAGCCATCTCTCTTGTGTCCCACATCAATCCACAAACCTTGATACAGATCGAGTCTTTGATTCTCTGTTTGCAAGGATTATCTCTGTGATCCATCCTAGACACTAAGCAGGGTGATCCTGTGTCTGTGGAGCAGAAAAAAACATCTTTATAGCATCCCATAGCTCTAAGGAGAAGACCATATCCATCACCTTTCATCCACCCACGCCCCTTCAAGTGATCCAGGGAGAGACAGCCATTCCAGGGCTGCACCAAGTGGTATCAGAGCCTCTTGAGGGTTAGGGTTTGAAGTTTTAACAAGGGAGCACGAAATCTATCAGTTAACAAACTGTATTCTATGTCTGGATATGAAGAAGAGCTTACAATTCCATTCTTCTATGGGAAGATTGATACAGAGGCATACCTTGATTGGGAAAAGAAGATGGAGTTTCTCTTTGGACTCCTATACTACACTGAAAAGAAAAAGGTATGTCTAGCAGTCAATGGACTCTGTGGAAGTGCATTCTCATGGTGGCAGAGAGTTTCTCAGACTAGGAGATTTGAAAAAAAACCACAAATTATTTCATGGGTGGAGATGAAGACCTTGATGAAGAAGAGGTTTGTCTCGCAGTGGAAACTTCCAAAACTAAAACCAGAAGCAGCAACAAAGCTTACTACTTTAGATCAGCCTGCCTATTGGTCTGAATTGCCATTAAAACCGGCTGAGAGAAGATCTGTGGTTCCTGTTCTATCATTAAAACAAGAGGAGGAAAAGCTGCAAGCTTCTATATTAGCTTCTCCAATAAAACAGATTGAGGAGAGTCATAAAACTGAACCAGAACCAACAACTCTTTGTTTAAAACTAGAGGAGGAGGCAGAAGTTGCAGAAGCTGAGTGTGGCCACGTGCCTGATCAAATAAAACAAGAAGAAAAAGTTCCTGGAGGGTCATCTAAAGCTCTTGAATTGGTGCTTCCTACTGTTGAGCAAGGTGATAACTTTAAGTCTTTAGCTTGTGAGTTACTAATCAGACCTTTGGTATGTCTTCAGCTCAGCTTAGTGGAGAACATCTGAGAGTTGTTAAGGGCCTGCAACAAGTTGTTTTTGAACCAGGAGGAAGCTTGTGTGTGGTTAGAAGAAATAAACAAATTCTAGATCAGAAAGCAACTGCATACAAGCTCAATTTGCAAGGTTCATTCACTCTTGAAAAACAAGATTTGTGGTCAAATCTTTTTAAAGGGAGAGAGAATGGTATGATAAAAACTATTTGCAGAGAGAATGAAGGAGAGTCAGGAGGTAACACGTCCTTTATCAGGTTCATAACTGACCAGAACAAGCTGAGAAGAGATAAACAGGAACTGGTGGTGGTTAAAGAGAAGCCAGAACTGGAGGATGAGTATGGGGACCAAACCACACGACCACCTGACCAGAAGGATGTTAAACTGAGAGTACATGGTCTCATGTTCATGATCAGGACGTGGGTAGGATCATCCTGGAGAGAAGCATTCAACTGCAAACTCAACAAAGTGGAGAAATCATCTGCCTTAGAAGCCACATGTAGTGAGGAAAGTTCCAAGATGTTGCTGAGACATGAAGAAGGACTGCAGAGCTTTGTGTTTCATCCTGGAGAGACTAGAGAGGTGATGATATATCTCATGGCCAGGTCAGGAACTTTGGAGTTAAATTATCAAGGTTCTATCATCCTACAGAGCTTGGATTTGAGGACAAATCCTTTTAAAGGAGGAGGGGATGGTGTGATCCTGATCAGGATTGGAATCAATGGATTGAAGCCAATGTATGGGTCAGCTATACGACTGATCATGGTGCAGTTTAATGGACAATATCATACTCTTATTGGCATGATCTATGAGGTTCTGGATAGAGAGAAGAGAAGAACTGTTGGTACTGCCTTGAAACAGCTTGAACAAAGAGGATTCAACCAACTGAGCTTAACAGGAGCTATGGATACCATTCACCTCGTCCAAATATGTATGGAGAACAAGGAAAACATGTCAGGAAGTTTCTGGATTGGGCTATATTTGGATCTAGACGAAATAAGGCTTTTTCGGTCCAAAAAGAGAGTTGCAGCCAGAATCTTGATCCACTTGCTTTCTAGCTGGCCTAACAGGACGTGGAGGATCTAAAGCTCATTAGGAGACACTCCAAATCAAGTTCAAGTCGTGGCCCATCATAAACCAAAGAAGAACCACCTTGTTGGTTTGATTTAATTGCAATGTAATGGGTTTAGTTTATTGGGCTTTCATTTAATTTAAACCAAAGACAATTAGGAATTAGAGTAAACCAGATTTGGGTAGATTAGTATTTAAAATTAACCAATTTCGAATTGGATTAGGAGATTAAACCATCTTGGTTTAAATTTAGGGTTTTTCAGTTTTATTCTTTTAACATATGTAGCCACGTTTTGGCATGGAGATCAATCAATCGACATTTTTTTTCAACTTCTTTGTTTTGAGTTTTCTCTCAATTCAGCTGGTGTGTAATATCCAGCTTGGGTTCTCTGATTTGGTGTGTCATATCCAGATCAGAGCCTTGGAGTATCAGGAGGCGAGCCATCTCTCTTGTGTCCCACATCAATCCACAAACCTTGATACAGATCGAGTCTTTGATTCTCTGTTTGCAAGGATTATCTCTGTGATCCATCCTAGACACTAAGCAGGGTGATCCTGTGTCTGTGGAGCAGAAAAAAAACATCTTTATAGCATCCATAGCTCTAAGGAGAAGACCATATCCATCACCTTTCATCCACCCACGCCCCTTCAAGTGATCCAGGGAGAGACAGCCATTCCAGGGCTGCACCAAGTGGTATCAGAGCCTCTTGAGGGTTAGGGTTTGAAGTTTTAACAAGGGAGCACGAAATTTATCAGTTAACAAACTGTATTCTATGTCTGGATATGAAGAAGAGCTTACAATTCCATTCTTCTATGGGAAGATTGATACAGAGGCATACCTTGATTGGGAAAAGAAGATGGAGTTTCTCTTTGGACTCCTATACTACACTGAAAAGAAAAAGGTATGTCTAGCAGTCAATGGACTCTGTGGAAGTGCATTCTCATGGTGGCAGAGAGTTTCTCAGACTAGGAGATTTGAAAAAAAACCACAAATTATTTCATGGGTGGAGATGAAGACCTTGATGAAGAAGAGGTTTGTCTCGCAGTGGAAACTTCCAAAACTAAAACCAGAAGCAGCAACAAAGCTTACTACTTTAGATCAGCCTGCCTATTGGTCTGAATTGTCATTAAAACCGGCTGAGAGAAGATCTGTGGTTCCGGTTCTATCATTAAAACAAGAGGAGGAAAAGCTGCAAGCTTCTATATTAGCTTCTCCAATAAAACAGATTGAGGAGAGTCATAAAACTGAACCAGAACCAACAACTCTTTGTTTAAAACTAGAGGAGGAGGCAGAAGTTGCAGAAGCTGAGTGTGGCCACGTGCCTGATCAAATAAAACAAGAAGAAAAAGTTCCTGGAGGGTCATCTAAAGCTCTTGAATTGGTGCTTCCTACTGTTGAGCAAGGTGATAACTTTAAGTCTCTAGCTTGTGAGTTACTAATCAGACCTTTGGTATGTCTTCAGCTCAGCTTAGTGGAGAACATCTGAGAGTTGTTAAGGGCCTGCAACAAGTTGTTTTTGAACCAGGAGGAAGCTTGTGTGTGGTTAGAAGAAATAAACAAATTCTAGATCAGAAAGCAACTGCATACAAGCTCAATTTGCAAGGTTCATTCACTCTTGAAAAACAAGATTTGTGGTCAAATCTTTTTAAAGGGAGAGAGAATGGTATGATAAAAACTATTTGCAGAGAGAATGAAGGAGAGTCAGGAGGTAACACGTCCTTTATCAGGTTCATAACTGACCAGAACAAGCTGAGAAGAGATAAACAGGAACTGGTGGTGGTTAAAGAGAAGCCAGAACTGGAGGATGAGTATGGGGACCAAACCACACGACCACCTGACCAGAAGGATGTTAAACTGAGAGTACATGGTCTCATGTTCATGATCAGGACGTGGGTAGGATCATCCTGGAGAGAAGCATTCAACTGCAAACTCAACAAAGTGGAGAAATCATCTGCCTTAGAAGCCACATGTAGTGAGGAAAGTTCCAAGATGTTGCTGAGACATGAAGAAGGACTGCAGAGCTTTGTGTTTCATCCTGGAGAGACTAGAGAGGTGATGATATATCTCATGGCCAGGTCAGGAACTTTGGAGTTAAATTATCAAGGTTCTATCATCCTACAGAGCTTGGATTTGAGGACAAATCCTTTTAAAGGAGGAGGGGATGGTGTGATCCTGATCAGGATTGGAATCAATGGATTGAAGCCAATTTATGGGTCAGCTATACGACTGATCATGGTGCAGTTTAATGGACAATATCATACTCTTATTGGCATGATCTATGAGGTTCTGGATAGAGAGAAGAGAAGAACTGTTGGTACTGCCTTGAAACAGCTTGAACAAAGAGGATTCAACCAACTGAGCTTAACAGGAGCTATGGATACCATTCACCTCGTCCAAATATGTATGGAGAACAAGGAAAACATGTCAGGAAGTTTCTGGATTGGGCTATATTTGGATCTAGACGAAATAAGGCTTTTTCGGTCCAAAAAGAGAGTTGCAGCCAGAATCTTGATCCACTTGCTTTCTAGCTGGCCTAACAGGACGTGGAGGATCTAAAGCTCATTAGGAGACACTCCAAATCAAGTTCAAGTCGTGGCCCATCATAAACCAAAGAAGAACCACCTTGTTGGTTTGATTTAATTGCAATGTAATGGGTTTAGTTTATTGGGCTTTCATTTAATTTAAACCAAAGACAATTAGGAATTAGAGTAAACCAGATTTGGGTAGATTAGTATTTAAAATTAACCAATTTCGAATTGGATTAGGAGATTAAACCATCTTGCTTTAAATTTAGGGTTTTCAGTTTTATTCTTTTAACATATGTAGCCACGTTTTGGCATGGAGATCAATCAATCGACATTTTTTTTTCAACTTCTTTGTTTTGAGTTTTCTCTCAATTCAGCTGGTGTGTAATATCCAGCTTGGGTTCTCTGATTTGGTGTGTCATATCCAGATCAGAAACCTTGGAGTATCAGGAGGCGAGCCATCTCTCTTGTGTCCCACATCAATCCACAAACCTTGATACAGATCGAGTCTTTGATTCTCTGTTTGCAAGGATTATCTCTGTGATCCATCCTAGACACTAAGCAGGGTGATCCTGTGTCTGTGGAGCAGAAAAAAAACATCTTTATAGCATCCATAGCTCTAAGGAGAAGACCATATCCATCACCTTTCATCCACCCACGCCCCTTCAAGTGATCCAGGGAGAGACAGCCATTCCAGGGCTGCACCACTGGTGAACTTTCGGGATGTCTCGGTCCGTACGGATCCGTATGGTCCGTACAACGTCCGTACCAAATCCGTACAGCCAGTCCCTAAGTTTGCACACTCGCCCAAATACTCTTCTAAGTCCCTCCTGGACTTGGCCCTATCTTTGCACCACACTTCCATCTTCTCTCTAACTCCTTCAAAGCCCTCACATGATCAGTCTAAGTCTTTCCTAGACTTATTTTCACAAGATAACTTCTTCAGAACACTTCTGAAGCTTGATTGAACTCTTCTAGACATCTTCTAGAGCTTGCCCTATCATTGTACAAGCTCCATCTTCTCTTCAGTTCAACAGAGAATCACCCGGAAGTTGAATAAATTTCATAGGAGTTGGCAAGAAGAAGTTATCCCACATTCAAATCAGGTGATTCCAGTTTCCCAGTTTGGGAATAGCATAGCTTCATCGTCATTCCAATCAAACCAGGATGAATCACTTTGTGAGAAGCTTGATTTGGATACATAAAGTGGGGGAGAATCACCAGGAAGTTGAATAAATCTCATAGGAGTTGGGATGAAGAAGTTATCCCACTTTCAAATCAGGTGATTCCAGTTTCCCAGTTTGGGAATAGCACAGCTTCATCGTCGTTCCAATCAAACCAGGATGAATCACTTTGTGAGAAGCTTGATTTGGATACATAAAGTGGTGGAGAATCACCAGGAAGTTGAATAAATCTCATAGGAGTTGGGATGAAGAAGTTATCCCACTTTCAAATCAGGTGATTCCAGTTTCCCAGTTTGGGAATAGCACAGCTTCATCGTCGTTCCAATCAAACCAGGATGAATCACTTTGTGAGAAGCTTGATTTGGATACATAAAGTGGTGGAGAATCACCAGGAAGTTGAATAAATCTCATAGGAGTTGGGATGAAGAAGTTATCCGACTTTCAAATCAGGTGATTCCAGTTTCCCAGTTTGGGAATAGCACAGCTTCTTCGTCGTTCCAATCAAACCAGGATGAATCACTTTTTGAGAAGCTTGATTTTGATACATGAAGTGGTGGAGAATCACCAGGAAGTTGAATAAATCTCATAGGAGTTGGGATGAAGAAGTTATCCCACTTTCAAATCAGGTGATTCCAGTTTCCCAGTTTGGGAATAGCACAGCTTCATCGTCGTTCCAATCAAACCAGGATGAATCACTTTGTGAGAAGCTTGATTTTGATACATGAAGTGGTGGAGAATCACCAGGAAGTTGAATAAATCTCATAGGAGTTGGGATGAAGAAGTTATCCCACTTTCAAATCAGGTGATTCCAGTTTCCCAGTTTGGGAATAGCACAGCTTCATCGTCGTTCCAATCAAACCAGGATGAATCACTTTGTGAGAAGCATTATTTGGATATATAAAGTGGTGGAGAATCACCAGGAAGTTAAATAAATCTCATAGGAGTTGGGATGAAGAAGTTATCCCACTTTCAAATCAGGTGATTCCAGTTTCCCAGTTTGGGAATAGCACAGCTTCATCGTCGTTCCAATCAAACCAGGATGAATCACTTTGTGAGAAGCTTGATTTGGATACATAAAGTGGTGGAGAATCACCAGGAAGTTAAATAAATCTCATAGGAGTTGGGATGAAGAAGTTATCCCACTTTCAAATCAGGTGATTCCAGTTTCCCAGTTTGGGAATAGCACAGCTTCATCGTCGTTCCAATCAAACCAGGATGAATCACTTTGTGAGAAGCTTGATTTGGATACATAAAGTGGTGGAGAATCACCAGGAAGTTGAATAAATCTCATAGGAGTTGGGATGAAGAAGTTATCCCACTTTCAAATCAGGTGATTCCAGTTTCCCAGTTTGGGAATAACACAGCTTCATCGTCGTTCCAATCAAACCAGGATGAATCACTTTGTGAGAAGCTTGATTTGGATACATAAAGTGGTGGAGAATCACCCGGAAGTTGAATAAATTTCATAGGAGTTGGCAAGAAGAAGTTATCCCACATTCAAATCAGGTGATTCCAGTTTCCCAGTTTGGGAATAGCACAGCTTCATCGTCATTCCAATCAAACCAGGATAAATCACTTTGTGAGAAGCTTGATTTGGATACATAAAGTGGGGGAGAATCACCAGGAAGTTGAATAAGTCTCATAGGAGTTGGGATGAAGAAGTTATCCCACTTTCAAATCAGGTGATTCCAGTTTCCCAGTTTGGGAATAGCACAGCTTCATCGTCGTTCCAATCAAACCAGGATGAATCACTTTGTGAGAAGCTTGATTTGGATACATAAAGTGGTGGAGAATCACCAGGAAGTTAAATAAATCTCATAGGAGTTGGGATGAAGAAGTTATCCCACTTTCAAATCAGGTGATTCCAGTTTCCCAGTGTGGGAATAGCACAGCTTCATCGTCGTTCCAATCAAACCAGGATGAATCACTTTGTGAGAAGCTTGATTTTGATACATGAAGTGGTGGAGAATCACCAGGAAGTTGAATAAATCTCATAGGAGTTGGGATGAAGAAGTTATCCCACTTTCAAATCAGGTGATTCCAGTTTCCCAGTTTGGGAATAGCACAGCTTCATCGTCATTCCAATCAAACCAGGATGAATCACTTTGTGAGAAGCTTGATTTGGATACATAAAGTGGGGGAGAATCACCAGGAAGTTGAATAAATCTCATAGGAGTTGGGATGAAGAAGTTATCCCACTTTCAAATCAGGTGATTCCAGTTTCCCAGTTTGGGAATAGCACAGCTTCATCGTCGTTCCAATCAAACCAGGATGAATCACTTTGTGAGAAGCTTGATTTGGATACATAAAGTGGTGGAGAATCACCAGGAAGTTGAATAAATCTCATAGGAGTTGGGATGAAGAAGTTATCCCACTTTCAAATCAGGTGATTCCAGTTTCCCAGTTTGGGAATAGCACAGCTTCTTCGTCGTTCCAATCAAACCAGGATGAATCACTTTTTGAGAAGCTTGATTTTGATACATGAAGTGGTGGAGAATCACCAGGAAGTAGAATAAATCTCATAGGAGTTGGGATGAAGAAGTTATCCCACTTTCAAATCAGGTGATTCCAGTTTCCCAGTTTGGGAATAGGACAGCTTCTTCGTCGTTCCAATCAAACCAGGATGAATCACTTTGTGAGAAGCTTGATTTGGATACATAAAGTGGTGGAGAATCACCTGGAAGTTGAATAAATTTCATAGGAGTTGGGATGAAGAAGTTATCCCACTTTCAGATCAGGTGATTACAGTTTCCCAGTTTGGGAATAGCACAGCTTCATCGTCGTTCCAATCAAACCAGGATGAATCACTTTGTGAGAAGCTTGATTTTGATACATGAAGTGGTGGAGAATCACCAGGAAGTTGAATAAATCTCATAGGAGTTGGGATGAAGAAGTTATCCCACTTTCAAATCAGGTGATTCCAGTTTCCCAGTTTGGGAATAGCACAGCTTCATCGTCGTTCCAATCAAACCAGGATGAATCACTTTGTGAGAAGCTTGATTTGGATACATAAAGTGGTGGAGAATCACCAGGAAGTTAAATAAATCTCATAGGAGTTGGGATGAAGAAGTTATCCCACTTTCAAATCAGGTGATTCCAGTTTCCCAGTTTGGAAATAGCACAGCTTCATCGTCGTTCCAATCAAACCAGGATGAATCACTTTGTGAGAAGCTTGATTTGGATACATAAAGTGGTGGAGAATCACCTGGAAGTTGAATAAATTTCATAGGAGTTGGCAAGAAGAAGTTATCCCACATTCAAATCAGGTGATTCCAGTTTCCCAGTTTGGGAATAGCACAGCTTCATCGTCATTCCAATCAAACCAGGATGAATCACTTTGTGAGAAGCTTGATTTGGATACATAAAGTGGGGGAGAATCACCAGGAAGTTGAATAAATCTCATAGGAGTTGGGATGAAGAAATTATCCCACTTTCAAATCAGGTGATTCCAGTTTCCCAGTTTGGGAATAGCACAGCTTCATCGTCGTTCCAATCAAACCAGGATGAATCACTTTGTGAGAAGCTTGATTTGGATACATAAAGTGGTGGAGAATCACCAGGAAGTTGAATAAATCTCATAGGAGTTGGGATGAAGAAGTTATCCGACTTTCAAATCAGGTGATTCCAGTTTCCCAGTTTGGGAATAGCACAGCTTCTTCGTCGTTCCAATCAAACCAGGATGAATCACTTTTTGAGAAGCTTGATTTTGATACATGAAGTGGTGGAGAATCACCAGGAAGTTGAATAAATCTCATAGGAGTTGGGATGAAGAAGTTATCCCACTTTCAAATCAGGTGATTCCAGTTTCCCAGTTTGGGAATAGCACAGCTTCATCGTCGTTCCAATCAAACCAGGATGAATCACTTTGTGAGAAGCTTGATTTGGATACATAAAGTGGTGGAGAATCACCAGGAAGTTAAATAAATCTCATAGGAGTTGGGATGAAGAAGTTATCCCACTTTCAAATCAGCTGATTCCAGTTTCCCAGTTTGGGAATAGCACAGCTTCATCGTCGTTCCAATCAAACCAGGATGAATCACTTTGTGAGAAGCTTGATTTGGATACATAAAGTGGTGGACAATCACCAGGAAGTTGAATAAATCTCATAGGAGTTGGCAAGAAGAAGTTATCCCACATTCAAATCAGGTGATTCCAGTTTCCCAGTTTGGGAATAGCACAGCTTCGTCGTCATTCCAATCAAAGCAGGATGAATCACTTTGTGAGAAGCTTGATTTAGATACATAAAGTGGTGGAGAATCACTAGGAAGTTGAATAAATCTCATAGGAGGTGGGATGAAGAAGTTATCCCACTTTCAAATCAGGTGATTCCAGTTTCCCAGTTTGGGAATAGCACAGCTTCTTCGTCGTTCCAATCAAACCAGGATGAATCACTTTGTGAGAAGCTTGATTTGGATACATAAAGTGGTGGAGAATCACTAGGAAGTTGAATAAATCTCATAGGAGTTGGGATGAAGAAGTTATCCCACTTTCAAATCAGGTGATTCCAGTTTCCCAATTTGGGAATAGCACAGCTTCATCGTCGTTCCAATCAAACCAGGATGAATCACTTTGTGAGAAGCTTGATTTGGATACATAAAGTGGTGGAGAATCACCAGGAAGTTGAATAAATCTCATAGGAGTTGGCAAGAAGAAGTTATCCCACATTCAAATCAGGTGATTCCAGTTTCCCAGTTTGGGAATAGCACAGCTTCATCGTCGTTCCAATCAAACCAGGATGAATCACTTTGTGAGAAGCTTGATTTGGATACATAAAGTGGTGGAGAATCACTAGGAAGTTGAATAAATCTCATAGGAGTTGGGATGAAGAAGTTATCCCACTTTCAAATCAGGTGATTCCAGTTTCCCAGTTTGGGAATAGCACAGCTTCATCGTCGTTCCAATCAAACCAGGATGAATCACTTTGTGAGAAGCTTGATTTGGATACATAAAGTGGTGGAGAATCACCAGGAAGTTGAATAAATCTCATAGGAGTTGGCAAGAAGAAGTTATCCCACATTCAAATCAGGTGATTCCAGTTTCCCAGTTTGGGAATAGCACAGCTTCGTCGTCATTCCAATCAAACCAGGATGAATCACTTTGTGAGAAGCTTGATTTGGATACATAAAGTGGTGGAGAATCACTAGGAAGTTGAATAAATCTCATAGGAGTTGGGATGAAGAAGTTATCCCACTTTCAAATCAGGTGATTCCAGTTTCCCAGTTTGGGAATAGCACAGCTTCATCGTCGTTCCAATCAAACCAGGATGAATCACTTTGTGAGAAGCTTGATTTGGATACATAAAGTGGTGGAGAATCACCAGGAAGTTGAATAAATCTCATAGGAGTTGGCAAGAAGAAGTTATCCCACATTCAAATTAGGTGATTCCAGTTTCCCAGTTTGGGAATAGGACAGCTTCTTCGTTGTTCCAATCAAACCAGGATGAATCACTTTGTGAGAAGCTTGATTTGGATACATAAAGTGGTGGAGAATCACCAGGAAGTTGAATAAATCTCATAGGAGTTGGCAAGAAGAAGTTATCCCACTTTCAAATCAGGTGATTCCAGTTTCCCAGTTTGGGAATAGGACAGCTTCTTCGTCGTTCCAATCAAACCAGGATGAATCTGTTGAGATGAGTTGAGACATTTGAGGTAAAGACACAAAGGAGTTGAGAACATAAAGAGAGCAAAGAGGTGAAGAGGAGGAATGGGTTGATCATCCGTACAAGGCCGTACAAGTGATTGTTAACTTGAAGAGAAGAAGTGGAGAAGCAAAAGTGATGAGTTGAGTTGGTGCTTATGCAAAGACATGGCAAGATCTTCAGAGATTGTATGTTAAGGCTTTGGGAGAGTCTTAAGGCTTCAGAAGTGGTCTGATGAGTGTGCAAAGATAGGGTTAAGTCCAGGAGGGACTTAGACACCATTTAGAGAAGATTTGGGTCAGACAGTAACTCCAAAGTTACCACAGTAACTTTGGAGAGTTACCACAGTAAGATTGGAGAAGTTTGGGCAAGTTGGTGTAAAAGTGAATAGTGAATCACTAGTCACTATTCAGGTTGACTATTCACTATTTGGGTCACTATTCAGGATGTGAAGAGTGTGCATAGTATATGGATAAGGCACCAAGGTTTGAATCTAGTCAAAGGGAATCAAGAAGATGCTTTGTGGAGGCAAACAACCAATGGGAGCTTCCTTGTGTGTGATTGGCTAGTTCTGGTCTTGGACAGGCTGTCTCTTGCTGTAAAGAGAAGGGAGCCACGACCATGAACCTGGACAGATGCATGGGAAGATTAGGAGGAGCCTAAGGAGAGCCAATCACAAGCAAGGAGCCAGCTTGCCTTGGTTTGAATTAAAGTGAGCCAGCTTAGCTTATCCAATAAGCACACATCACTCAGATTACAACAAGACCAACTCATCCTCACCATCCATTCCTCTCAAGTCATTTCTATCCATTAGATTTAGGTTTCTAATGTTGCAAACATGTAAAGCCTATATAAGGCATGTGTATGGACAAAATTGAAAGCTCTCTTAAGAGAGTATGGGGGATTTCCCCAACTCCTTCATAAATATAAAAGTGTGTTCTTGATCAGATTCTCTTAATCTACCCCTTTCTTAGTCTCTAATCTCTTAATCTCTCTAAGTCTCTTTGTTTCTGATTCAAGTTCATACTAGTTTCATCAGACCTCTTATTCAACTAGTTCAAGACCTTATCATTGCCTTTAATGGCTTTTCTTACACATACACAGCCAGAGCTCTCAAATCTCATATGGTATCAGAGCCAGGTTCATCAGAACCTGAGCTGAGCTTCCGCAAATCCACAGCTCTCATCTCAGCTCAAACCAAACCCTTGAAGTCATATCCATCCGAGTTCAGCTCTTGAAGAAGAAGAGACTTGAAGCCATGGAGTGTTATCCTGTCCCTCAAGCCGTTGCTGTCTGTACCTGATGGAGAGAGTCTCATTGGAAGCAAAGGAGGATGGAGAGGCATCATGAACCTCAAGCCAAAACTCCTTGTCCAAGAGCTTGTTACATCCTGCTACAAGAAAGATGAAGTGAAGAGAAGCAGGCTTGATAGTATGGAGCAAGGAGGGGTCTTTGGGTGTGAGAAACAAGAAGGAGGCCATGGACTGAAGGAGAAGGAGTTGGGTGACGACCTAGACTCTTGAATCCAACCATATCATGGCCAGATTGCCTTTGGAGGCTTAAGGAACCAACCTGGTTCCTTGTGTAAGCGATTCTTTAAAACCTTCTTGATATTGAGCTTGTGTTGTGTTGTTGCCTGGTTAGTGTGATGTGTATTGATTGAAAAACCTGAGGATAATGTGTGATTGCTAAATATAATTAGTTGAATCTGTCCCAGGATGCTTTAAAGGCTTGTTTAGTGTTTAAAGAGTAAAATGCTTGCTCCTGTTAAGTAATGAGTTTGCTAAATGTGAAATGATATTGTTTGAAGCTCATGAACTGAAAACAGATTGAAAGTAATGCATTGTCTGATGATAAGTGATGATAGTAATGCTTAGCCTAAGTTATAAATGAATGTGTGAGGAATTGTATTGTTGCATTCATGAATTAAAACTGATTAAGGTTAGTGCATACTGTCAAAAGGCTGTCTTACATTGAAGCATTAGATTCATGTCTAAATGCTGAGTAAAGAAGCTTTAAAATTGCCTAGGTAGCTTGTATTGAATCTGTTAGGATCATGCTAGTGCTTAGAGAGTTTGCTTGCAAAGATTAGAACTTGAAAATGTCTAGTTTAATCTGTTGCATTGCTTAAAGACATTGGTGTTCAAACTTGATGATGCATCAAGGGTTGACCCAATGCACTTGTGTCTTATCTTTGCTGGAGTTTGAGTGATGTTTCAGGTTCACAAGAGGTGTTCTTGGTTCACCATCCATCCGAGTTGAAAGAGGAAGACTTTGCCATTGTGTGGAGCAATGGAGAATTGAGAAAGGAGTGGTGATGCGCCACTAGTGAGAAGTTTCACTGAAGCTCACTTGCAAGCTTGGACTTATAATCAATCCAAGCTTGAGGAGGGGAGTTTAGTGAGCTTCCAAGCGATCCAAGAAGTCCATTGCAACCATCTGAAGAAGGAGCCATCCGGGCTTAGGCTGTGGCGAGTCTATTCAAGAGAGTACTCAAACTAAGACAGAGTACTCTTGGCTGTGAGGAGATGAAGGCTACTCTATCAAGGCGGCTTCAAGAGTTGAGATGATTGGAGAGATAGCTGAAGCTTCCACAAGCATTCCATGAAGATGGCAAGATCAGAAGAGAAGCGGCAATGGTGTGTGTGTGAGGATCATGAAGCAATCCATTCAAGCTTGTTCCTGTGAGAGTCTCAAGCTTGAGGGGGAGTGTTGAAGCTTACATGATCCAAGAGAGCTTGGTGGTTACTCTAGAAGAAGAGGAAGCAGCCAAGACTCAGTAAGAGAAGTTGTATCTCCAAGAAGAGGCTGATCTGGTGTGTCCGAGCACTTCAACCTAACAAGAGGTTAGGTGAAAGGGGGAGAGACCAAGATTGGGCAGTAAGGAGAGTACAAGGTGTGGGATGATTGTAGAGGCCATGATCCAGACTCTTTGTGTCCCTTACATTGTTGGTAAGGCACAAAGACTCACTGGCCAATCCCTAGGCCTTGGAGACTTTACTCTTTTTCCCTCATCAAGGTTTTGTCCCAAAGGGTTTTCCTTGGTGAGGTTTTTAATGAGGAAGTTCTTCAAGGTTCCAAGCTTGACTTAGGATCAGCTAGAGTCAAGCTTGAGGGGGAGTGTTAACTTGAAGAGAAGAAGTGGAGAAGCAAAAGTGATGAGTTGAGTTGGTGCTTGTGCAAAGACATGGCAAGATCTTCAGAGATTGTATGTTAAGGCTTTGGGAGAGTCTTAAGGCTTCAGAAGTGGTCTGATGAGTGTGCAAAGATAGGGTTAAGTCCAGGAGGGACTTAGACACCATTTAGAGAAGATTTGGGTCAGACAGTAACTCCAAAGTTACCACAGTAACTTTGGAGAGTTACCACAGTAAGATTGGAGAAGTTTGGGCAAGTTGGTGTAAAAGTGAATAGTGAATCACTAGTCACTATTCAGGTTGACTATTCACTATTTGGGTCACTATTCAGGATGTGAAGAGTGTGCATAGTATATGGATAAGGCACCAAGGTTTGAATCTAGTCAAAGGGAATCAAGAAGATGCTTTGTGGAGGCAAACAACCAATGGGAGCTTCCTTGTGTGTGATTGGCTAGTTCTGGTCTTGGACAGGCTGTCTCTTGCTGTAAAGAGAAGGGAGCCACGACCATGAACCTGGACAGATGCATGGGAAGATTAGGAGGAGCCTAAGGAGAGCCAATCACAAGCAAGGAGCCAGCTTGCCTTGGTTTGAATTAAAGTGAGCCAGCTTAGCTTATCCAATCAGCACACATCACTCAGATTACAACAAGACCAACTCATCCTCACCATCCATTCCTCTCAAGTCATTTCTATCCATTAGATTTAGGTTTCTAATGTTGCAAACATGTAAAGCCTATATAAGGCATGTGTATGGACGAAATTGAAAGCTCTCTTAAGAGAGTATGGGGGATTTCCCCAACTCCTTCATAAATATAAAAGTGTGTTCTTGATCAGATTCTCTTAATCTACCCCTTTCTTAGTCTCTAATCTCTTAATCTCTCTAAGTCTCTTTGTTTATGATTCAAGTTCATACTAGTTTCATCAGACCTCTTATTCAACTAGTTCAAGACCTTATCATTGCCTTTAATGGCTTTTCTTACACATACACAGCCAGAGCTCTCAAATCTCATAGTGATCATCCGTACAAGGTAAAAGGGGTCAAAGTAACTATCCAAGTAACTCCCATGTACTGAGCTTAAGTTACACTCGGCCAAGACCTTATCCGAACGTTGAGAGGATAAGGGAGACGCGGCTTGACAGCTAGGACAGGCTGGCAAGAGCTGGAAAGGAAGAGCATCTAGTCTTGGATCAAGAAGATGCTCCAAACGTGTGAAGACACTCATTGGCCGGTTCAAATTAAAGCTTAGGCTCCTCTTTGACTCCACATGCTTACTTAGCTTTATGATTTCGAAAACCCTAAGTGTATGGACCTATATATATGTAATCTCATCCCTTAATAAAGATTAGACAGTTCTAAACAATCTTTCTCTTTACTCATTTCACTATGATTCTCCATTAGTCTCTAAGTTGTCTCTTAATCTCTTATTCTCCTTCTTTAATCCTTTCTAAACTCAGATAATCTTTTACATTCCTAAATGTCATATGGTATCAGAGCCAGGTTGATTACAATCTGAGTTCGTGAGTGATTCTCTTAAGGATTCAAGTTTGAAACTTTAAGAGAACAAGTGAGTGTGTTTGAGAGTTTCTTGAGAGTTCCAAAAGCTCAAGGTGTTTGTGTGTGTCTTGGTGGTCCGTGGGAGGTTCATTTGAAGACTCAAGAGTGAATCTGTGTTCTAGAGAGCAGCGTGGGTTCTCAGTACAAGATCTAACCGGTTGTTCAAGCTAGAGACGTCAAGCTGTTCAAGATGGAGAGTGGCATGAAGATGAAGGTCGCGGTGACATTCAAAGGAACCAACTACCTAGTCTGGTCTAGGATGGTGAAGACTGCTGTGGGAAGCAAGGGTTTGTGGAAGCATATCACATCTGGTGAGGCTCCAAAGGTGATTACTCAGGGGGATGAAACGGAGAGTCCCGAGGAGAGTGTTGTAGAGAAGTGGCAACAAGAAGACATGATGGTGATGTCAGTTCTTCATGCCTCTTTGGAGCCGGCTATACTAGATGCTTATAGCTACTGTGAGACAGCCAAGGAGCTGTGGGATACTCTACAGAAAGTGTATGGAAACACTTCTAACCTGAACCGAGTGTTTGAAGTCAAGAAGGCAATCAATGGGTTAACTCAAGATGACACGGAGTTCACTAAGCACTTGGGGAGGTTCAGGTCTCTTTGGTCTGAGTTGGAGATGCTGAGGCCAAGCACGGTTGATCCAGAGCTTCTAAATGAGAGACGCGAGCAGGACAAGGTCTTTGGGTTGCTGCTCACGTTGAATGCAAGCTACAGTGGTCTTATCCAGCACATGCTATGGTCTGAGAAGCTGCCTGACCTTGAAGAGGTGTGCGCTAAGATACAGAAGGAGCAGGGCTCAATGGGTTTGTTTGGAGGCAAGGGAGACTTATCTCTTGCAAATGCTGTGCAACCTGACCGGGAAGAGCCTCCACAAGCCAACAAAGCTGGTTACAACAAGTATGAGGATAGGAAGTTCAATGGGAACTGTGATCACTGCAAGAAGCATGGACACAAGAAGAGTCAGTGCTGGATACTCCATCCCCACTTGAAGCCGGCTAAGTTCATGAAGGAGAGAGAGGCAAAAGCTCACATGACTGAAGGATCAAGCGGAGCAGGGCCATCCAACCGTGGAGCTGAAGGGGAGAACCGTGAAGGAGATGGAAAAGCTTTGGTGACCTACACTGGAGCTATCAACCCCCGAGGCAATGATCAAGACTTCATCAGGAGATCCGAGATGGATGCACTCATCAAAATGCTCAAGGATAATGGTAACATTCATGGGTATTCATTTGGTGCTTCTATGATTGCTAGAACTATAGAAATGACTCCTAATGTGGCTGAGATTGCTAGGATTGATAGTAAGACTGGAATTGAGCATTGCATTGATAGAAATGCTAGGATGAATGCATATAGATCACAAATTATCTGCCATAGTGCTAGCAATACATCCAAACCATTGATTATAGATTCAGGTGCATCTCATCATATGATTAGTGACACCAACCTGATTAAAGATATAGAACCTACTAATGGATGTGTGATGATTGCAAATGGGGATAAGATACCTATTAAGGGAATAGGAAACCTAAAGCTATTTGATAAGAACACTAGAGCTTTTTATATTCCGGAATTCACATCAAACCTTCTTTCAGTTAAGAAATGCACTACTGATTTGAATTGCAATGTTATATTCAGTCCTAATGATGTGAAGTTTCAGGATATTGAGAGCAGCCAATTGATTGGAAAAGGAGTTACAAAGGGAGACTTATACATGCTTGAGAAGCTTGATCCTGTTTCCAATTATAACTGCTCATTTACTTCTGCTTCTAGTTTAAATAAAAATGCATTGTGGCATGCTAGATTAGGTCATCCCCATGAGAGGGCTTTAAACTTGATGTTACCAGGTGTGGTTTTTGAAAATAATAAGTGTGAGGCTTGCATTTTAGGCAAGCATTGTAAGAATGTGTTTCCAAGAACATCTACTGTCTATGAAAATTGCTTTGATTTGATTCATACTGATGTGTGGACTGCACCTAGTTTTTCTAGAGATAATCATAAGTATTTTGTCACATTCATTGATGAAAAATCTAAATACACCTGGTTAACACTCATTCCATCAAAAGATAGGGTGATAGATGCATTCAAGAACTTTCAAGCTTATGTGACTAACCATTATCATGCTAGGATTAAAATTTTGAGATCAGATAATGGAGGAGAGTACACAAGCTATGCGTTCAAGAGTCATCTAGATCACCATGGAATCCTTCATCAAACAAGCTGTCCCTACACACCACAACAGAATGGTGTAGCTGAGAGGAAGAACAGGCACTTGATGGAAGTGGCTCGGTCACTGATGTTCCAAGCTAATGTACCTAAGAGATTCTGGAGTGATGCTGTATCTACTGCGTGCTATCTAATCAACAGGATGCCTACAAAGGTGTTGAAGGATCAAGCACCATTTGAAGTTCTGAACAAGCGCAAGCCATCCTTGGAATACATGAGAGTGTTTGGATGCTTATGCTATGTTCTAGTACCAGGAGAGTTGAGGAACAAGCTAGAAGCAAGAAGCAGAAAGGCAATGTTCATTGGCTACTCAACAACTCAAAAAGGATATAAGTGTTATGATCCAGAAGCTAGAAGGGTGCTTGTATCTAGAGATGTGAAGTTCATTGAAGAAAGAGGATACTATGAGGAGAAGAATCAAGAAGATTTGAAGGATCTCACATCAGATAAGGCTGGAGTCTTAAGAATCATTTTGGAAGGTCTCGGTATCAAGATGAACCAGGACCAATCCACAAGAAGTGGAAGACAAGAAGAGAGCTCAACTGCACCAAGTGGAGCTGCTCAAACACCTCACCTTGATCATGAGGGGGGAAGTGAACCTGAAACTCAAGAAAATGGCCAAGAAGGAGTCGGCTTGAGTGAGGAAGGAGGAGAGTTCAACTCAGGTTCTCATCATCAAGGTGAGCAAGACCAAGGAGAGGAAGAACATCAGAGTGAAGCACAAGAACCGACTACACAAGATGAGCCGGTTCAAGAGCAAGAACAACCAGTATTGAGGAGAAGCACAAGGCTGAGAAAGGATCCTTCCTCTTGGGTAAACACGCGAGTGTACTACAATGCCCAAGCTGTGGAGCATCCTTCTCAAGTCGTGTGTTCATTTGCTCAATACCCTGAAGAACATTGCGCCTTCATGGTTAACTTGGATGAGAATTACATCCCAAGAAGCTATGAAGAAGCAATCATGGATAAAGAATGGAAGGAGTCAGTTGGAGCTGAGGCAGGAGCTATGATCAAGAATGATACATGGTATGAGAGTGAGTTACCAAAAGGGAAGAAGGCTGTGACTAGTAGGTGGATATTCACAATCAAGTATAAGGCAGATGGAAAGATTGAGAGGAAGAAGTCAAGGCTGGTTGCAAGAGGTTTCACTCAAACTTATGGAGAAGATTACATAGAAACCTTTGCACCAGTAGCTAAACTACATACAATCCGGATTGTATTGAGCTTGGCTGTGAACCTTGGATGGGGCTTATGGCAAATGGATGTGAAGAATGCATTCCTACAAGGAGAACTTGAGGATGAAGTGTATATGCATCCACCTCCAGGCCTGGAACACTTAGTGAAGAGAGGGAACGTGTTAAGATTGAAGAAAGCTATCTATGGGCTGAAGCAATCACCAAGAGCTTGGTACAACAAGCTGAGCACTACTCTCAATGGCCGAGGCTTCAAGAAGTCTGAACTAGATCACACCCTCTTCACTCTCACTACTCCCTCAGGTATGATTGCACTCCTTGTGTATGTTGATGATATCATTATCACAGGAAGTGATAAGGAAGGTATCATAGCAACCAAGGAGTTTCTTAAATCCATGTTTGAGATTAAAGACTTGGGAGAAATGAAATACTTTCTTGGAATTGAGATATGTAGATCCAAGGAAGGTTTATTCATGTCCCAAAGGAAATATACACTTGATCTTTTGAAAGGTGCAGGTGCTTATGGAGGCAAGACAGCAAGGATGCCTATGGAGGATGGTTACAAAGTCCCACGAGAGGGGGAGATTGAAGACAGCAAACCTTATCAGGATCCTAAACTCTATAGAAAACTAGTTGGCAAATTGATTTATCTTACCATAACTAGACCTGACATTTGTTTTGCTGTGAATCAGGTGAGTCAACACATGCAAGTGCCTAAGGAGCATCATTGGCGCATGGTGGAGAGGATCTTGATGTATCTCAACGGCTCACCTGATCAAGGAGTATGGATGGGCTGCAATGGAGCACTGAAGTGGTTGGATACTGTGATGCGGATTGGGCTGGTGATAGAGCAGACAGGAGATCAACCACAGGCTATTGCACATTCATTGGAGGCAACTTGGTTACTTGGAAGAGTAAGAAACAGAAGGTGGTGTCTTGTTCAAGTGCAGAAGCTGAGTATAGAGCTATGCTGAAGCTTACCAACGAGCTGGTGTGGATCAAAGGCATCTTGAAGCATTTGGAGATTGATCAAGCCACTCCAATGACCATGCATTGTGATAACCAAGCTGCCATCCACATTGCCTCCAACTCGGTGTTTCATGAAGAACCAAGCACATTGAAGTTGATTGTCACAAGGTGAGGCAGATGATCATCTTAGGAGTCATCTGCCATGCTACACAAGAAGTGAAGATCAGTTAGCGGATGTGTTCACCAAAGCTGCAAGACAAAAGACAATGGAGTCCATTCACATCAGGTTGGGCCTCATTGATCTTGGGAAGAGAAGGAGCTGATCCCCTTGGCTGTGAGGTCTTTACTCTTTTTCCCTTATCAAGGTTTTATCCCAATGGGTTTTCCTTGGTAAGGTTTTTAATGAGGAAGATCTCATAGCTATCCAAGCTTAGGCTTTCACAAAGCTAAGCTTGAGGGGGAGTGTTGAGATGAGTTGAGACATTTGAGGTAAAGACACAAAGGAGTTGAGAACATAAAGAGAGCAAAGAGGTGAAGAGGAGGAATGGGTTGATCATCCGTACAAGGCCGTACAAGTGATCATCCGTACAAGGTAAAAGGGGTCAAAGTAACTATCCAAGTAACTCCCATGTACTGAGCTTAAGTTACACTCGGCCAAGACCTTATCCGAACGTTGAGAGGATAAGGGAGACGCGGCTTGACAGCTAGGACAGGCTGGCAAGAGCTGGAAAGGAAGAGCATCTAGTCTTGGATCAAGAAGATGCTCCAAACGTGTGAAGACACTCATTGGCCGGTTCAAATTAAAGCTTAGGCTCCTCTTTGACTCTACATGCTTACTTAGCTTTATGATTTCGAAAACCCTAAGTGTATGGACCTATATATATGTAATCTCATCCCTTAATAAAGATTAGACAGTTCTAAACAATCTTTCTCTTTACTCATTTCACTATGATTCTCCATTAGTCTCTAAGTTGTCTCTTAATCTCTTATTCTCCTTCTTTAATCCTTTCTAAACTCAGATAATCTTTTACATTCCTAAATGTCATAGAATCACTTTGTGAGAAGCTTTATTTTGATACATAAAGTGGTGGAGAATAACCAGGAAGTTAAATAAATCTCATAGGAGTTGGGATGAAGAAGTTATCCCACTTTCAGATCAGGTGATTACAGTTTCCCAGTTTGGGAATAGCACAGCTTCATCGTCGTTCCAATCAAACCAGGATGAATCACTTTGTGAGTATTGAGATGAAGACCAAGGAGGCTGAGACAGTAACTTTAGAGTTTTACTGTGGTAACTTTATTTTTACCACAGTAACTACTTGGGGAAGTTATCTGATGGGATGAGAAGGTAACTTAGTGAAGAGAAGAGAGGAAACTCGACCAAAGAAGATAAGGAAGGATAAGGAAGGATAAGGGATCACTTTGACAGCCTGTATGATGCTGGAAAGGAGAAGTTGCCTTTATACTAGTGCAAGCATGTGAGAAAGCACAGCCAAGTGATTCAAAAGGAGTTCCAGCCTGTCCTTTGACTACACATGCTTATCCATTTCGAATTTCCTTGTTGCTCTCTCTATTAATACTTGTAAACCTCATCAGTTATTAATTAATGGAGTTTTGAGTCTCTCTCTCTTTATTCTCTCTAAAATCTCTTAATCTCTTTAATCTTTTCATCTGATTATCCCTGATTGGTTGAATCATGCTCTAATACACAAAAGTGTATATGGTATCAGAGCCAGGTTGCTAAAAAGGGGAGAGTGTGATTTCGTTTTTCATAAAAATCTGGGTGTTCTTGAGTGTTCTTGAGTGTTCTTGGTGTTCTTGAGTTCTGGTCTTTATTATCTGAGTGGTGTGAGATATTCTGATGGATTCAAACTATCTCAACATGGAAATGAAGCACAGATCTAGTACAACCATGGAGCTTGAAGAAGAGAGGGATGGCGATTGGTCAAGATGGGCAAAGAGAGCTTTGGAAAGCTGTGGGTTATGGAGTAGTCATGGAAAGGGGAAACCTTTCATGGAAATGGCTACTGAAGAAGGTCAGACAAGAGGTCTGAAGCTGGGAAATGAAGTTGTTCAAGGAAACACTACAAAGAGTGAGATTGAAGCAACTTTAGGCAAGTCCAAGCTTGTGAGAGTCGTTGAGGACAGAGGGGTGATCCGCGGCTTGAGACAAGGAAAGGATGAGTGTTATCAGCTTGTGGGAAGGCTGAGAGAAGTATGGTCAGAGCTAGATGTGGTGAAGACACACACATCAAATCCGAGATGTTGTCAAGAAAGGAGGAAGCAAGATGTGATCTTCAGCTTCCTTATGGAAGAGGTATGTGAGCTTGTTAAATATACTTGTGATGTGTGGGAAATGAACAGGAAGCCAGAAAGATGGAAGGGAGGTACAAGCTGTAAGAGGGGAAGGTTGAGAAAACTTTCTAAGGAGTGGTTAATGAAGAGAAGGGCATGGAAAAAGGATAGCGAGTCTGAGCACTTAAGTGACAGGATGAGTGTAATCTTGAAGAGAATCAAGGATGAACTTCAGCAGATGGTTATAGGAGAGTGTTCATACTCAGCTTACATGGGAGAAACAGTAGGAGACAGTGCGGATATGAGAGGAATGGATACCAAGAGGGCAGATGAGTGTGTGACAAAGAAGGAATGGGATGAGTTGGTTAAGCATGTGTATGCTTTGGCTACGACCCGGAGTCTGGGTGCTCCTGCCAAAGCATCCACATCTAAACCCATCATCATTGACTCTGGAGCAACACACCACATGATCAGTGACAAGAGACTAATCAGTGAGGTTAAAGCAGCAACAGGGAGTGTCATGATAGCCAATGGTACCAGGATCCCAATAGAAGGAGTGGGAAACCTCAAGCTGTTTGAGAAGAACTCCACTGCCTTCTACCTACCTCAGTTTACATCCAATCTAATCTCAGTTAAGAAGGCTACAGTTGATCTGGATTGTCAAGTGGTTTTCAGACCAAATGAAGTTGAGTTCCAGGATTTGAAGACTGGAAGAGTTATTGGCAGAGGAGACAGCAAGCATCAGCTCTATCATCTCCAAACAACTGAGGCGCCTAGTCCTGTGGAGTCTGTGTGTTTAAGCAGCACAACGGATAGGTGTGATAATCTCACATGGCATGCAAGGCTGGGACATCCTCATGCCAAGGCAATTGAACTGATTCTACCAAGTATGGCGTTCAATCACTTGGAGTGTGAAGCTTGTATACTTGGAAAGCACTGTAGGACTGTCTTCCCAACATCAGAAACCAGATATGAGAATTGCTTTGATCTGGTGCATTCAGACGTGTGGACAGCTCCCTGTATGTCTAGAGACAGCCATAAGTACTTTGTGACTTTCATTGATGAGAAGTCAAGTACACATGGATCACCATGATTCCCTCCAAAGACAGAGTCCTAGAAGCCTTCATGAACTTCCAAGCATATGTTACTAACCAGTACAATGCCACTGTGAAGATTCTGAGGTCTGATAATGGAGGAGAATACACTAGCAATGCTTTCAAGAGTCATCTTGCAAAGCATGGGATTGTGCAACAAACTAGCTGTCCTTACACACCACAACAAAATGGGGTGGCTGAGAGGAAGAACAGACATTTGATGGAGGTTGCGAGATCAATAATGTTCCACATGAATGTCCCTAAGAGGTTTTGGAGTGATGCTGTTCAGACTGCTTGCTATCTCATCAATAGAGTGCCAACCCGTGTCTTGAAGAAACTGTCTCCCTTTGAAGTATTAAACAAGGCCAAGCCACACATTGATCATTTGAGAGTCTTTGGGTGCTTATGTTATGTGATGATTCCCGGAGAAAGAAGGAACAAGCTAGAAGCAAAGAGTACTAAAGCTATGTTCATTGGGTACTCAATCACTCAGAAAGGCTACAAATGTTATGATCCAATAACTAGGAGGGTTATGGTATCTAGAGAAGTGAAGTTTGTTGAGTCTAAAGGGTATTATGAGGAGAAGAAATGGGAAGACCTAGAGGATCTGTCCCGAGCTCCATCAGAGAAGGCAACAACATTGAGGGTGTTGTTGGAGAGGCTAGGGATAGGATTATCCCAAGATCAGGAACCAGGAAGAACAGGACCTTCTAATCAAGCTGGAGAAGCTGGAGGAACAACTCCTCTTGATCATGAGAGGGGGAATGGATCTGAATCAGGGGAGCAGGAGCATAACCAAGAGGATTCAGGTCAGCATGATCAGGAGGAGACACAGGAAGTAGAGAGTGGAGCTCAGTCAGGTGGAAATGAGCAGGGAGAACCTACTGGTTTAAGAGAGGAAGCACAAGAGAATGTTCAGGCTGAAGAACAGGTTGAGACCTTGCGGAGGAGCACAAGGATAAGGAGGGATCCTTCCAACTGGGTAAACACGAGAGTGTACTACAATGCCCAGGCTGTGGAGCATCCCTCTCAAGCCGTGTGTTCCTTTGCTGAGTTTCCAGAAGAGCACATGGTGTTTATGTGTAACTTGGATGAGAATGAGATACCAAGATCTTATGAAGAAGCTATGAAGCACAAGGTTTGGAGAGATTCAGTAGGAGATGAAAGGGATGCAATGATCAGGAATGATACTTGGTATGAGAGTGAGTTACCTAAAGGGAAGAAGGCAGTTTCAAGCAGATGGATCTTCACCATCAAGTACCTTGCAAATGGGGAGATAGATAGGCGCAAGACTAGGCTGGTTGCAAGAGGATTTACACAGACTTATGGGGAAGATTACATTGATACTTTTGCACCAGTGGCCAAGCTTCACACAATTCGAATTGTGTTATCTATTGCAACAAACTTGGAGTGGGATTTGTGGCAAATGGATGTGAAGAATGCTTTCTTGCAAGGTGAACTTGAAGATGAAGTATACATGCATCCACCTCCTGGTCTTGAGCATCTAGTAAAGCCAGGGAATGTTTTGAGATTGAAGAAAGCAATATATGGGTTGAAACAGTCACCTAGAGCTTGGTACAGGAAGCTGAGTACAACACTCAATGGGAGAGGCTTTAGGAAGTCTGAACTAGATCACACTCTCTTCACCTTGACAGGACCTTCAGGGAGCATTGTGATTCTAGTGTATGTGGATGATTTGATTATCACAGGAAGTGATAAGGCAGGGATTCAGGCTACTAAGGAGTTTCTCAAATCTGTGTTTGACATCAAGGATTTGGGAGAGATGAAGTATTTTCTGGGCATTGAGATATGCAGATCAAAGGAGGGTTTGTTTATGTCTCAAAGGAAGTATACTATGGATATGTTGAAGGAGACTGATGTGCTTGGAGGAAAGATAGCTAAGACACCCCTTGAGGAGGGATATAAAGTTCTGCGTGAGGGGGAGGTTGAAGAGAAGCAGCTGTTTGAAGATCCTAAGCTATACAGGAAGATGGTTGGCAAGCTGATCTACTTGACCATCACCAGACCAGATATATGTTTTGCTGTGAACCAAGTGAGTCAGCATATGCAGGCGCCAAAGGTCCATCACTGGAAGATGGTTGATAGGATACTGAGGTATCTGAGTGGGACGACTGGACAAGGAGTTTGGATGGGTTGTAATGGCAGTACAGAAGTGGTTGGGTATTGTGATGCTGATTGGGCAGGAGATAGAGTGGACAGGAGATCAACTACTGGGTATTGTACATTCATTGGAGGAAACTTGGTTACTTGGAAGAGTAAGAAGCAGAAGGTTATCTCTTGTTCAAGTGCTGAAGCTGAGTATAGAGCCATGCTGAAGCTGACAAACGAGTTGGTGTGGATCAAGGGGATCTTGAAGCATCTAGAGATTGAGCAGAGTACTCCTATGACTATGCATTGTGACAATCAAGCAGCTATCCACATTGCCTCCAACTCAGTGTTTCATGAGAGAACAAAGCACATAGAGGTGGATTGTCATAAGGTGAGGCAGATGATCATCTTAGGAGTGATTCTGCCATGTTATACAAGAAGTGAAGATCAGCTTGCAGATGTGTTTACTAAGGCAGCGAGATTGAAGACAATGGAGTCCATACTGTCAAGGCTTGGACTCATTGATCTGACTCCTAGGAGCTGAGCCCCTTAACCATGGAGTCTCCACTCTTTTTCCCTCATCAAGGTTTTATCCCAATGGGTTTTACTTGGTGAGGTTTTTAATGAGGGAGGTCTTCATGGTTTCCAAGCTTGACTTGTTCTACATGGTCAAGCTTGAGGGGGAGTATTGAGATGAAGACCAAGGAGGCTGAGACAGTAACTTTAGAGTTTTACTGTGGTAACTTTATTTTTACCACAGTAACTACTTGGGGAAGTTATCTGATGGGATGAGAAGGTAACTTAGTGAAGAGAAGAGAGGAAACTCGACCAAAGAGATAAGGAGGATAAGGAAGGATAAGGGATCACTTTGACAGCCTGTATGATGCTGGAAAGGAGAAGCCTTTATACTAGTGCAAGCATGTGAGAAAGCACAGCCAAGTGATTCAAAAGGAGTTCCAGCCTGTCCTTTGACTACACATGCTTATCCATTTCGAATTTCCTTGTTGCTCTCTCTATTAATACTTGTAAACCTCATCAGTTATTAATTAATGGAGTTTTGAGTCTCTCTCTCTTTATTCTCTCTAAAATCTCTTAATCTCTTTAATTTTTTCATCTGATTATCCCTGATTGGTTGAATCATGCTCTAATACACAAAAGTGTATAGTGAGAAGCTTGATTTGGACACATAAAGTGGTGGAGAATCACCAGGAAGTTGAATAAATCTCATAGGAGTTGGCAAGAACAAGTTATCCCACATTCAAATTAGGTGATTCCAGTTTCCCAGTTTGGGAATAGGACAGCTTCTTCGTCGTTCCAATCAAACCAGGATGAATCACTTTGTGAGAAGCTTGATTTGGATACATAAAGTGGTGGAGAATCACCAGGAAGTTGAATAAATCTCATAAGAGTTGGCAAGAAGAAGTTATCCCACTTTCAAATCAGGTGATTCCAGTTTCCCAGTTTGGGAATAGGACAGCTTCTTCGTCGTTCCAATCAAACCAGGATGAATCACTTTGTGAGAAGCTTGATTTGGATACATAAAGTGGTGGAGAATCACCAGGAAGTTGAATAAATCTCATAGGAGTTGGGATGAAGAAGTTATCCCACTTTCAAATCAGGTGATTCCAGTTTCCCAGTTTGGGAATAGCACAGCTTCTTCGTCGTTCCAATCAAACCAGGATGAATCACTTTGTGAGAAGCTTGATTTGGATACATAAAGTGGTGGAGAATCACCAGGAAGTTGAATAAATCTCATAGGAGTTGGGATGAAGAAGTTATCCCACTTTCAAATCAGGTGATTCCAGTTTCCCAGTTTGGGAATAGGACAGCTTCTTCGTCGTTCCAATCAAACCAGGATGAATCACTTTGTAAGAAGCTTGATTTGGATACATAAAGTGGTGGAGAATCACCAGGAAGTTGAATAAATCTCATAGGAGTTGGGATGAAGAAGTTATCCCACTTTCAAATCAGGTGATTCCAGTTTCCCAGTTTGGGAATAGGACAGCTACTTCGTCGTTCCAATCAAACCAGGATGAATCACTTTGTGAGAAGCTTGATTTGGATACATAAAGTGGTGGAGAATCACCAGGAAGTTGAATAAATCTCATAGGAGTTGGGAAGAAGAAGTTATCCCACTTTCAAATCAGGTGATTCCAGTTTCCCAGTTTGGGAATAGACAGCTTCTTCGTCGTTCCAATCAAACCAGGATGAATCACTTTGTGAGAAGCTTGATTTGGATACATAAAGTGGTGGAGAATCACCAGGAAGTAAATAAATCTCATAGGAGTTGGGATGAAGAAGTTATCCCACTTTCAAATCAGGTGATTCCAGTTTCCCAGTTTGGGAATAGCACAGCTTCTTCGTCGTTCCAATCAAACCAGGATGAATCACTTTGTGAGAAGCTTGATTTGGATACATAAAGTGGTGGAGAATCACCAGGAAGTTGAATAAATCTCATAGGAGTTGGCAAGAAGAAGTTATCCCACTTTCAAATCAGGTGATTCCAGTTTCCCAGTTTGGGAATAGCACAGCTTCTTCGTCGTTCCAATCAAACCAGGATGAATCACTTTGTGAGAAGCTTGATTTGGATACATAAAGTGGTGGAGAATCACCAGGAAGTTGAATAAATCTCATAGGAGTTGGGATGAAGAAGTTATCCCACTTTCAAATAAGGTGATTCCAGTTTTCCAGTTTGGGAATAGCACAGCATCTTCGTCGTTCCAATCAAACCAGGATGAATCACTTTGTGAGAAGCTTCATTTGGATACATAAAGTGGTGGATAATCACCGGGAAGTTGAATAAATCTCATAGGAGTTGGGATGAAGAAATTATCCCACTTTCAAATCAGGTGATTCCAGTTTCCCAGTTTGGGAATAGCACAGCTTCTTCGTCGTTCCAATCAAACCAGGATGAATCACTTTGTAAGAAGCTTGATTTGGATACATAAAGTGGTGGAGAATCACCAGGAAGTTGAATAAATCTCATAGGAGTTGGCAATAAGTTATCCCACTTTCAAATCATGTGATTCCAGTTTCCCAGTTTGGGAATAGCACAGCTTCTTCGTCGTTCCAATCAAACCTGGATGAATCACTTTGTGAGAAGCTTGATTTGGATACATAAAGTGGTGGAGAATCACCAGGAAGTTGAATAAATCTCATAGGAGTTGGCAAGAAGAAGTTATCCCACTTTCAAATCAGGTGATTCCAGTTTCCCAGTTTGGGAATAGCACAGCTTCTTCGTCGTTCCAATCAAACCAGGATGAATCACTTTGTGAGAAGCTTGATTTGGATACATAAAGTGGTGGAGAATCACCAGGAAGTTGAATAAATCTCATAGGAGTTGGGATGAAGAAGTTATCCCACTTTCAAATCAGGTGATTCCAGTTTCCCAGTTTGGGAATAGCACAGCTTCTTCGTCGTTCCAATCAAACCAGGATGAATCACTTTGTGAGAAGCTTGATTTGGATACATAAAGTGGTGGAGAATCACCAGGAAGTTGAATAAATCTCATAGGAGTTGGGATGAAGAAGTTATCCCACTTTCAAATCAGGTGATTCCAGTTTCCCAGTTTGGGAATAGCACAGCTTCTTCGTCGTTCCAATCAAACCAGGATGAATCACTTTGTGAGAAGCTTGATTTGGATACATAAAGTGGTGGAGAATCACCAGGAAGTTGAATAAATCTCATAGGAGTTGGGATGAAGAAGTTATCCCACTTTCAAATCAGGTGATTCCAGTTTCCCAGTTTGGGAATAGCACAGCTTCTTCGTCGTTCCAATCAAACCAGGATGAATCACTTTGTGAGAAGCTTGATTTGGATACATAAAGTGGTGGAGAATCACCAGGAAGTTGAATAAATCTCATAGGAGTTGGATGAAGAAGTTATCCCACTTTCAAATCAGGTGATTCCAGTTTCCCAGTTTGGGAATAGGACAACTTCTTCGTCGTTCCAATCAAACCAGGATGAATCACTTTGTGAGAAGCTTGATTTGGATACATAAAGTGGTGGAGAATCACCAGGAAGTTGAATAAATCTCATAGGATTTGGCATGAAGAAGTTATCCCACTTTCAAATCAGGTGATTCCAGTTTCCCAGTTTGGGAATAGCACAGCTTCTTCGTCGTTCCAATCAAACCAGGATGAATCACTTTGTGAGAAGCTTGATTTGGATACATAAAGTGGTGGAGAATCACCAGGAAGTTGAATAAATCTCATAGGAGTTGGGATGAGAAGTTATCCCACTTTCAAATCAGGTGATTCCAGTTTCCCAGTTTGGGAATAGCACAGCTTCTTCGTCGTTCCAATCAAACCAGGATGAATCACTTTGTGAGAAGCTTGATTTGGATACATAAAGTGGTTGAGAATCACCAGGAAGTTGAAAAAATCTCATAGGAGTTGGCAAGAAGAAGTTATCCCACTTTCAAATCAGGTGATTCCAGTTTCCCAGTTTGGGAATAGCACAGCTTCTTCGTCGTTCCAATCAAACCAGGATGAATCACTTTGTGAGAAGCTTGATTTGGATACATAAAGTGGTGGAGAATCACCAGGAAGTTGAATAAATCTCATAGGAGTTGGGATGAAGAAGTTATCCCACTTTCAAATCAGGTGATTCCAGTTTCCCAGTTTGGGAATAGCACAGCTTCTTCGTCGTTCCAATCAAACCAGGATGAATCACTTTGTGAGAAGCTTGATTTGGATACATAAAGTGGTGGAGAATCACCAGGAAGTTGAATAAATCTCATAGGAGTTGGGATGAAGAAGTTATCCCACTTTCAAATCAGGTGATTCCAGTTTCCCAGTTTGGGAATAGCACAGCTTCTTCGTCGTTCCAATCAAACCAGGATGAATCACTTTGTGAGAAGCTTGATTTGGATACATAAAGTGGTGGAGAATCACCAGGAAGTTGAATAAATCTCATAGGAGTTGGGAGGAAGAAGTTATCCCACTTTCAAATCAGGTGATTTCAGTTTCCCAGTTTTGGAATAGCACAGCTTCTTCGTCGTTCCAATCAAACCAGGATGAATATCTTTGTGAGAAGCTTGATTTGGATACATAAAGTGGTGGAGAATCACCAGGAAGTTGAATAAATCTCATAGGAGTTGGGATGAAGAAGTTATCCCACTTTCAAATCAGGTGATTCCAGTTTCCCAGTTTGGGAATAGCACAGCTTCTTCGTCGTTCCAATCAAACCAGGATGAATCACTTTGTGAGAAGCTTGATTTGGATACATAAAGTGGTGGAGAATCACCAGGAAGTTGAATAAATCTCATAGGAGTTGGGATGAAGAAGTTATCCCACTTTCAAATCAGGTGATTCCAGTTTCCCAGTTTGGGAATAGCACAGCTTCTTCGTCGTTCCAATCAAACCAGGATGAATCACTTTGTGAGAAGCTTGATTTGGATACATAAAGTGGTGGAGAATCACCAGGAAGTTGAATAAATCTCATAGGAGTTGGGAGGAAGAAGTTATCCCACTTTCAAATCAGGTGATTCCAGTTTCCCAGTTTGGGAATAGCACAGCTTCTTCGTCGTTCCAATCAAACCAGGATGAATCACTTTGTGAGAAGCTTGATTTGGATACATAAAGTGGTGGAGAATCACCAGGAAGTTGAATAAATCTCATAGGAGTTGGGATGAAGAAGTTATCCCACTTTCAAATCAGGTGATTCCAGTTTCCCAGTTTGGGAATAGCACAGCTTCTTCGTCGTTCCAATCAAACCAGGATGAATCACTTTGTGAGAAGCTTGATTTGGATACATAAAGTGGTGGAGAATCACCAGGAAGTTGAATAAATCTCATAGGAGTTGGGAAAAGAAGTTATCCCACTTTCAAATCAGGTGATTCCAGTTTCCCAGTTTGGGAATAGCACAGCTTCTTCGTCGTTCCAATCAAACCAGGATGAATCACTTTGTGAGAAGCTTGATTTGGATACATAAAGTGGTGGAGAATAACCAGGAAGTTGAATAAATCTCATAGGAGTTGGGATGAAGAAGTTATCCCACTTTCAAATCAGGTGATTCCAGTTTCCCAGTTTGGGAATAGCACAGCTTCTTCGTCGTTCCAATCAAACCAGGATGAATCACTTTGTGAGAAGCTTGATTTGGATACATAAAGTGGTGGAGAATCACCAGGAAGTTGAATAAATCTCATAGGAGTTGGCAGGAAGAAGTTATCCCACTTTCAAATCAGGTGATTCCAGTTTCCCAGTTTGGGAATAGCACAGCTTCTTCGTCGTTCCAATCAAACCAGGATGAATCACTTTGTGAGAAGCTTGATTTGGATACATAAAGTGGTGGAGAATCACCAGGAAGTTGAATAAATCTCATAGGAGTTGGGATGAAGAAGTTATCCCACTTTCAAATCAGGTGATTCCAGTTTCCCAGTTTGGGAATAGCACAGCTTCTTCGTCGTTCCAATCAAACCAGGATGAATCACTTTGTGAGAAGCTTGATTTGGATACATAAAGTGGTGGAGAATCACCAGGAAGTTGAATAAATCTCATAGGAGTTGGCATGAAGAAGTTATCCCACTTTCAAATCAGGTGATTCCAGTTTCCCAGTTTGGGAATAGCACAGCTTCTTCGTCGTTCCAATCAAACCAGGATGAATCACTTTGTGAGAAGCTTGATTTGGATACATAAAGTGGTGGAGAATCACCAGGAAGTTGAATAAATCTCATAGGAGTTGGGATGAAGAAGTTATCCCACTTTCAAATCAGGTGATTCCAGTTTCCCAGTTTGGGAATAGCACAGCTTCATCGTCGTTCCAATCAAACCAGGATGAATCACTTTGTGAGAAGCTTGATTTGGATACATAAAGTGGTGGAGAATCACCAGGAAGTTGAATAAATCTCATAGGAGTTGGGATGAAGAAGTTATCCCACTTTCAAATCAGGTGATTCCAGTTTCCCAGTTTGGGAATAGCACAGCTTCATCGTCGTTCCAATCAAACCAGGATGAATCACTTTGTGAGAAGCTTGATTTGGATACATAAAGTGGTGGAGAATGACCAGGAAGTTGAATAAATCTCATAGGAGTTGGCATGAAGAAGTTATCCCACTTTCAAATCAGGTGATTCCAGTTTCCCAGTTTGGGAATAGCACAGCTTCTTCGTCGTTCCAATCAAACCAGGATGAATCACTTTGTGAGAAGCTTGATTTGGATACATAAAGTGGTGGAGAATCACCAGGAAGTAAATAAATCTCATAGGAGTTGGGATGAAGAAGTTATCCCACTTTCAAATCAGGTGATTCCAGTTTA
>NW_022610375.1:0-23299 GCF_000309985.2 Brassica rapa | reverse complement strand
TTAGGAAGATAGATATGGATCCGGCTCTTGCTGGACGTATGTCTCTCTCAAGATTCGGACAAGGAATGGAATGGATCGATGGACGCCACAAAGAACAATGGATCGGCTCTTTGATATGTCACCGGCTGCTCTCAATGGTTTCGCACAACTGAAAGACTAGGGTTTCTTTGCTAAAGCAAAAAACGTTTTCATAAAAGACTTAGCCGAAAAGTTGGCAACTACAAGGGTTTAAATAGGTTTCCTTACTGGACTTTAAAGATAAAAAAAGGGCCTAGACAAATGGCCAAAGTCTTACCGAAATAAAAATAAAGAAAACAATAGACCGGTCGCGGTTTGAGATGTCCGGATCAGAACTCATAGTATGCTTGCTTGTTGCCTCATTAAAACCTTTCGGGAAAACCCAGTGGGACAAAACCCGATAAGGAAAAAGAGTAAACACATACTACTCCTTCTGATGGTGGCTATATCTCTGTATCGGAAGCAAGTTGGTTGGATGGATTGAGCATGAAGGTGGAAATGGTCAGGCCGGCTTCACTCTGGCCGATGGAGGAGAACTGGCTCGAATGGAAAGGGTCTGGAACCTCTAGTGGTTCACCGGTGTCTTCCAGCTTTAAGTCAGACACTCCTGGATCAATAGTTGCTTGAACCCGGTTTTTCCTGTGCAAGCAATCCTGGACAGCTTTGGCAAATCCAGCTCTTATAACTCTTGAACCGACCTTGTGGTAGGACCTTTGCGGATAAGGAACCTCAGTCGTGGGTACTACAACATCCCTCCCTCTTGAACAGGTTCTGTCCTCAGAACATCTCCGTCATCTACAATATAAGGAGACAAGTCAGACACATTGAACGTTCGGGAAACTTGGAACTCACCTGGCAGTTCTAGCCGGTAGGCATTGTCATTGATCCGGTCGAGCACTCGGAATGGTCCATCCCCTTGTGGGATAATTTGCTCTTCCTCTCTTCCGGAAACCGCTTGGCCTCATGTGGAGCCACACCCAGTCGCCTGGTTGGAAGATAACTTCTGTGCTCCCCTTGTTGAGCTTAATCCGGTTCCTTTCAGCCTTCTTCTCCAAAGTCTCCTTGACTTGCCGGTGCATGTTCTTCACAAACTCAGCCTTTTTGTCACCACTCTGGCTGACTTGCATGGCTGGTGGCAATGCGGCTAGGTCCATGGGCATCTCTGGTCTAAAGCCATACACGATCTCAAAAGGGGAGAGGTTAGTAATAGAGTGCCTTGCATGGTTATAAGCAAACTCAATGAAAGGCAAGCAACTCAACCAGTTTTTAAGATTCTTACCCACCGTAGCCCTCAATAACTGAGAGAGTGTACGGTTTACTACCTCGGTCTGTCCATCAGTCTGTGGATGGCAAGTGGTCGAGAAGAGGAGCTTGGTTCCAAGCTTTTTCCACAATGTCCTCCAGAAGTGGCTGAGAAATTTTGTGTCTCCGTCGGACACAATGGTACGAGGCACTCCATGTAGACGCACCACTTCCTTGAAGAAGAGATCAGCGGTTTGGCTTGCATCATTGGTCTTGGAACACGGAATGAAGTGTGCCATCTTGGAGAACCTGTCCACTACAACAAAAATAGAATCCTTGTGTTCTATCTTGGGCAAGCCCAGCACAAAGTCCATAGACAGGTCGACCCACGGTGCAATAGGAATAGGTAAAGGCATGTGTAAACCATAAGGATGCGACCTGGATTTGGTTTTGAGACAGACAGTGCACTTAGCGCAAAGGCTCTCGACGTAGCGCCTCATCCGGGGCCAATATAAGTGGTCGGACAGGACGCTCAGAGTTTTGTCCCGACCGAAATGCCCCATCAACCCGCCCCCATGAGCTTCTCTGGTCAGTAAATCTCGCATGGAACCATGAGGAATACACAGGCGTTTCTCCTTGAAGAGGAACCCGTCCTGCTGATAGAATGGACCCATGGCTCCCTTAGCCGTGTTACTGTAAAACTCAGAAAAATCAGGGTCAGTTTCATAAGACATTTTGAGTTGCTCAAAACCCATGATCTTAGCCTCCATGGTGGTAATGAGTGTGTGGCGCCGGGATAGGGCGTCGGCCACTACGTTGTCCTTCCCTTTCTTGTACTTGATCACATAAGGAAAAGTTTCCACGAACTCCAGCCACCTAGCATGCCTCTTCTTGAGTGTGGTCTGGCCCCTCAAATGCTTAAGAGTCTCATGATCTGTATGAATAATAAACTCTTTAGACAAAAGATAATGTTGCCAAGTTTCAAGCGACCTTACTAGAGCATATAGCTCTTTATCATAGGTGGGGTAATTGAGGGCGGCTCCACTCAATTTCTCACTGAAGAAAGCCACTGGCCGGCCTCCTTGGGTCAGTACGGCTCCTATCCCTGTCCCTGAAGCATCACACTCAATCTCAAAAGGTTTATCAAAGTTAGGAAGAGTTAGAACCGGTGCATGTGTCAAACTATATTTAAGCCTGTTGAAAGACTCCTCTTGGGCAGGGCCCCAAGCAAAGGTTACATTCTTCTTGATCACGGAGGTCATTGGGGCGGCAATGGTACTGAAGTCCTTCACAAATCGTCGATAGAAACTGGCCAGTCCATGGAAGCTGCGGATATGTCCGATCGTGGTCGGGGTCGGCCAGTCTTGTATTGCCTTGATCTTCTCCTCATCAACCTTCAGTCTCTGTGAACTCACAACAAAGCCAATGTAAGGTCGGAGGACCTCATTCATGAGTCTCATGAAGGTGCTAGGGGCGTTGGTAAGGCCAAACGGCATCACCAGCCACTCGTATAGACCTTGCTTGGTCTTGAAGGCGGTTTTCCACTCATCTCCTTCCTTCATGCGGACTTGATGGTATCCACTCCTGAGATCAATCTTAGAAAACACAATAGACCCACTCAGTTCATCCAACATATCATCTAATCTAGGTATAGGGTACCGATATTTGATGGTTATGTTGTTGATGGCTCGGCAGTCCACACACATGCGCCACGTCCCATCCTTCTTAGGCACTAGTAGGACCGGGACCGCACAGGGACTAAGGCTCTCGCGGATGTAGCCTTTGTCCATGAGATCTTGGACCTGCCGTTCCAGCTCCTTAGCTTCCTCAGGGTTGACACGGTAAGCGGCTCGGTTTGGTAGTGTCGCGCCGGGTACAAGATCGATCTGATGTTCTATGCCACGGACAGGGGGTAAACCGGCCGGAATCTCATCAGGGAAGACATCCTTGTAACGTCCCATGAGGTCTTGTACTACGTCCGGTACTTCAGGGGCTTCTAAACCTGCAAAACAACCTTCCTTAAAGATCATTAGTAGCACCTGTGTCTCACGTTGTATTGATTTAAGCACTTGTCCGGAAGTCATGTAAAGGTTAGTGTTACTTACCTGGCCAGACTGCGTCATTGCCTTCTGCATATCATGAACTTCTTGAGGGCTGAGAGGTGCTAGGCTGTGCTTCTTGTTGTTGAGGACGAAACTGTAGATGTTGGTGCGGCCATGGTGAAGTGTCTCCTTGTCAAACTGCCACGGCCTTCCTAGAAGTATATGGCCGGCTTGCATGGGCACAACATCACACTTGACCTGGTCTTGGTACTTGCCAATACTGAAGGACACAACAACTTGTTCGGCAATCTTGAGCTCAGTCTCATCATTGAGCCATTTGAGACGGTATGGTCGAGGATGGGCAGTTTTGACCAACCCTAGCTTATCAACAAGATACTTGCTAGCCACGTTAGTACAAGATCCGCCATCTATGATCAAACTACATACCTTGTGATCAACACTACATCTGGTGTGGAAGATGTTCTCCCGCTGGATGATCTCTGGGTCAAAGAGGGTGCTAAGAGCTCTCCGGGTCACTAGCAGCTCGCCTGTCTCCGGGTAGTCGGTTACTTCCTCATCAGAGATCACTGTCGTGGTCTCTGCCTCATCTTGGGATTCATACTCGCCATCCCCCTTTAGGACCATCACTCGTTTGTTTGGACAATCCCGAGCGTAGTGGCCCTTGCCCTGACACTTATAACAAATGATGTCACGAGTACGCAAAGTTTGGGCTTGAGTCTTACCCTGCTCCGGCTTAGATGCATTAGACGATTCAGCCTGGTTTGTCTTGAATCGGCTCTCAATCTCAATCGTCTTGCCCTTGTCGCCTTGCTTTGAACCCGGTTGAGTCCAAGCAGGTTTGCTGCGGCTGGTACTGGCCGTCTTGCGCTTGATGTGCTGCTCGGCTTGCGTAGCAAAGTGCAATAGATCGTTGAAGTCTTCATATTGTTGTCTCTCCACCTTGCGGGCAATGCGGTTTTGCAGCCCTTCCAGGAATTGGGACATCATTGTCTCCTCGGGCTCGTCGGTCTCAAGCTTATTCCTAAGTGCCTCGAACTCCTCAAAGTACTCCTCCACAGTCTTAGTTCCCTGCGTAAGTTTACGAAAACGTTTTAGCACATCACGCTGGTAGTAAGATGGAATGTACTTCGCGTGAAGCTTGGTCCGCATCTCGGTCCAATTACGTGCTCTCCACACTGGCCCGGACTTAGCAACGTCTCGATCCCACAACGAAAGAGCATTGTCCGTCAGCTGGGCTGCTGCTAGGGCAACCTTCTTGGCCTCACTATATTGGTAATAGTCGAAGATGTACTCCATGCGCTTCTCCCACACGATGTAGGCATCTGGATCAACCTTGCCGGCAAACGTTGGGGGATGAAGCTTAAGCGCCTTGCCTCCCAACCAGGGCTCTTCCTCCTCTCGGTCTCGACCTCCTCTATGGTCGCGGCCTCCTCCTACTTGGGCCGGGGTCCTCGCGTGTTCCTCCTACCTCCCCGGTTTGGCCTCTCCTCGTCCTGACTGCGCGTATCATCGGTACTGTCCGCGTCCGAGTCAGTGTCATGCGGATCCGGCTGATGCCTTCCTGGTGGTCGAGGTCCGTTGGGCCTGCCTCCCTGCCGTAGCTGAGCAAGCTCGGCGGTGATAGTCCTAAGGCTCGCCCCCAGTTCTTCATTGTCAGCTAGGATCTGAGCGTTTATGGCCGCTTGGTCTTGACCTACATCTCCCATAGTTCTCTGAAAAGATACTCAAAGAAAGATTAAAAGGCAAGAGGGGGGTTAAATAGTTGCTTGGGTTGGATACTTTGAGTATCGACCAAGACTAGGAGTAAATGCAAAAAGTTAAGACAAAATCGAATCAAGTTTGAAAAAGGAAAGAGGGAATATATTTTTTTTTGATTTTCGAAAACTTGGAAAAAAAGTAAAACTACTTTAATATATTTATTTTTTTAAATGCAAAATCGAAAACTTGGAGAACAAACCGAAATTTGAAAAATAAGGAAAGTAAATATTTTGTTTTGAATGTGACGGCTAGGGTTCAGAAAGAACTGAGTTTTGCAGGAAACTTCAGCTCTGATACCAAAATGTTGTAGGCACGGGTCGGAGGGTCGAACGGACGGACGGACGGACGGATGGCCGTTCCGCGGTTCAGCCTTGCCTCGGATGGATGGTACCGGCCGGGTCGCCTCTTGCTTGTGTTCGTACCTGAAACAAATATGAACTTTAGTGAGTTTTCAATAGGAACAAGAACAGAAACAAGATATGATTCTTTTTGTTTTTATGGATTGGATGAATGAAATCTAAAATAAAAGATAGAGAAAGAGTAGATTGGCGGATGGGATCTGCTGCTGGACGTATGTCTCTCTCAACAAGATGCCAAGGTCGGTTAGGAAGATAGATATGGATCCGGCTCTTGCTGGACGTATGTCTCTCTCAAGATTCGGACAAGGAATGGAATGGATCGATGGACGCCACAAAGAACAATGGATCGGCTCTTTGATATGTCACACGGCTGCTCTCAATGGTTTTGCACAACTGAAAGACTTAGGGTTTCTTTGCTAAAGCAAAAACGTTTTCATAAAAGACTTAGCCGAAAAGTTGGCAACTACAAGGGTTTAAATAGGTGTTCCTTACTGGACTTTAAAGATAAAAAAGGGCCTAGACAAATGGCCAAAGTCTTAACCGAAATAAAAATAAAGAAAACAATAGACCGGTCACGGTTTGAGATGTCCGGATCAGAACTCATAGTATGCTTGCTTGTTGCCTCATTAAAACCTTTCGGGAAAACCCAGTGGGACAAAACCCGATAAGGAAAAAGAGTACAACACATACTACTCCTTCTGATGGTCGGCTATATCTCTGAACCGGAAGCAAGTTGGTTGGATGGATTGAGCATGAAGGGGAAATGGTCAGGCCGGCTTCACTCTGGCCGATGGAGGAGAACTGGCTCGAATGGAAAGGGTCTGGAACCTCTAGTGGTTCACCGGTGTCTTCCAGCTTTAAGTCAGACAACTCCTGGATCAATAGTTGCTTGAACCCGGTCTATTCCTGTGCAAGCAACTCCTGGACAGCTTTGGCAAATCCAGCTCTTTAAACTCTTGCACCGGACCTTGTGGTAGGACCTTTGCGGATAATGGGAACCTCAGTCGTGGGTACTACAACACTGTGTGTGCTGACGGACAGCCACTGACAGCCACGAACGTCCTGGGTGTGCTGGCGGACACCCACAGACACACACGGACACACCCGGACAGCCACGGACGTCCTGTGTGTGCTGACGGACAGCCACAGACGTCGTGTGTGCGCTGGCGGACACCCACGGGCGTCCTGTGTGTACTGAACAGACAGCCCACGTGGGCCAAAATCACCCAAACAGTTCACGGGAAGGGCCAGCGTGCGGAGTCCAAGAACCAACGTGCTGATATGTGAACTGATGGACAGACACGGACGTCCTATGTGTCTTGACGGTCACAGACAGACACACACGGACAGCCACAGACGTCATGTGTGTGCTGGCGGACACCCACGGACGTCCTGTGTACTGAACAGACAGCCCACGTGGGCCAAAATCACCGAAACAGTCCACGGGAAGGGCCAGCGTGCTGAGTCCAAGGACCAACGTGCTGATATGTGTACTGATGGATAGCCACGGACGTCCTGTGTGTGCTGACGGACACAGACGAACACACACGGACACACACGGACAGCCACGGACGTCCTGTGTGCGCTGGCGGACACCCACGGACGTCCTGTGTGTACTGACCAGACAGCCCACGTGGGCCAAAATAACCCGAACAGTCCACGGGATGGGTCAACGTGCTGAGTCCAACGACCAACATGCTGATATGTGTACTGATGGACAGTATCCTGTGTGTGCTGACGGACACACACGGACAGCCCCGGACGTCCTGTGTGACAGCCCACATGGGCCAAAATCACCCGAACTGAAAGACCCGATCCCGGCCGACTAGGCCGCGGTCGATGCCTCACGTCGCTCGGTCCATACACTGACCGAACCACTAAAAATTTCGCCCTTTATTTAAAAACATCGCCCATAGGCGAGGGCTAACTCAGATCTTAGCTCAAGACTACCTTAGTCATTCCCTAGCTTAGATCATTTCAACTTATGCACAGCGGAATAACATCTATCATCCATTGGACTAAATCCAATCTAATACTTGTCCGGTCGAATCACCTCAGCTAATGGTTAGTATACTCAACTACCAGCTAGCTCCAAGGTTGATTCTGAACACGAACCAAGTCATACAAATCTGAGGTTCCGTTTTCCCTAACCATTCTATCTAGATCTATGCAACATTGCTAGATCATACCTTTGCCACATCCACGGAGCTTGTTAGCTCATCGGCCCAGCTACTCTAGCTGAATTAACTCATATACCAGCTGATCGAGCTGTCACACTCGAACTGAGCTAGGACCGAGCTATGGCCAGCTGCCATATACTGCGTCCAGCTCCGTTACACACACAAAACAACTCCCTTAGGTACTTAGTCATTCAGCCAACCATCCCCACAGACATAAGTAACCTTTGAGAAGTCTTCAAACAGCTAAGGACATGCATCTGGCCCTTACCTGCTCATGCACTGTCCCACATCCTTTTGCCTTATCAACTTATGATACCAAGTCCAGCTCATGGACTAACAACGCCCATCAGATCCTGAGTCAATCAACCAACCACCCCACATGACCCAGAACTGATGAGTCTTCACACGTACCTAACTGGCCATGGAACCATGTCCCAACGAAGCCGATCAGTCCTCCTCTTACCACCGGTGCATCCTTTGATCAATCAGATCAGACAACTTGATCCATCATCTATGGATCAGGTCGTCCATCCTTACCCATGATCAGATCACACACGGCCTTCCTTGAATAATAACACCCAAGCTCAGTACTTATGGTCCACGCCATCAAGTACTAGCTATACTCTTATTCATGGCTTCCTGCTGGTTCCAAACATATTGGACCTTGCAATCCACATGGTTCCTCTAATACCAGGACCCCCATGTGCCTCCTCCATGAGTCGGATTAATGGTTCACACATGACCAAACCCAACACAACTCCATCAGATAAGCATCAATATGCTCTCAGGTACAAAAATGACCTCTTCCAAGTATGCTCCAAAAACTAATTAAAATTCATGATAATTCATGATAATTCCCAACTAAGAGAATGCCATAATCAGAATTTTCAGAACCGGCCTCGATCCTATAGATCTCAGCCAAAATCAGCCAAACCGGCCAAAACTGGACATCATCAAATCAATTCCTAAAAATTGATTAAAATACATGAAAACTCATGATAATTCATAACTAAGAGATTCCCATAATCAGATTCCAAAGAATCGACCCAGGCCATATAGATCCAGATCATGAACTGCCCGGCCAAGGCCATGGGCACCATTCCTGAACCGGCCAAGGCCTTGGTTCAGTGCCATCAGGCCTGATCCAACAGACTACACCATAAACATTCCTAATATATATAGTCCTCAAGGACGTGCCATACTTGGCCATGATCGATTCCACAGTCAACAGAATTGTAATTCAAAGGTAATCATAAAACCGGTTACCTTATACATGATCTGATTAGATCATGTGCCTTTCCTTATTATGTTCGGCCATGCTCCTCCAGTGAACGCCTCTATCAACCCTTATCACATAACTCCTGTATTGATAAGATCCATTCATGGGTCGCGCCCCTGATCCCTTCCATGGAACTTCCATGAAACCAGTTTCTACACTGCATCCACCTTCAAGGCTATTCATGCCTTTGTGAGTGAAGTCCGGCCTTCTCCCTTCTCTCCTGGGTATTTGCGTGTGTTCCCAAGATGCAGAGGAAGCCTAGGACGTGTTCATCAGTGGTGAAAACCTACCACAGGGTCGTTCATAACTCCCCTTGCACTTCCATGAAACTGCCTTTCTACACACATCTGCCCTTAAGGCTGTCTTGGCCTTTGGGAATGAATTCCGGTCATCTACCTTCTTTCCTCACCATTTGCGTGTGTTCTCAGGCCCTGGAGGATGCTTTGGGTGATAACCTCACGGATCAAAAGCCACCAGAAAGTCGTTCATAACTTCCCCCTTGATCTCTCCCAAAACTGCCTCTTTATGGCCTTCACACCACCATGGGTCTTGGATTGGGAATCCGACCAACTCCCTGTCTTTTATCTGTGTTTTCTTTGTGTTTCACGGTGTAGGAGGAAGCCCTGGCGTGCCTGCAAAGGCACGGACTTGCCTGCCTTTTATAGAAAAAGGGGCAGTTACCTTTCCAAAGGTTGCACCCTTTCGATATCATTTCTGGCCATTGATTTAATCAATGGTCCAGATCACACCCTTTCGCCTCAGGCAGTTACCAGACATGTCCAAAAACAAGCCCACACGGATTGCCCAAGCTCCTGGCTCAATCCCAAGAGCCAATCAGCCCATCGGTACACACGGGTCGCCCACATGGCCCCGCCACTATCCACACCCGGCCCAACTGCCCATGACTTGAACACTCAGTCCAGCTGAGTTGAGCTGATCCCCAGCTGACCCAGCTGAGTGAGCTAGACCATCCAGCTCAGGGAGCTGACCTACACTTCAGTGAGCTACATTGAGCTGCACTACACTTCACCTAGCTGGTCGAGCTTGCTTACTGCATCGCCCAGCTGTTATACACTGTGTCCAGCTTGCTTCCTTTATCTTCTTCAATTCTTCTAAGTCCCTTGGTCTATTTCCAGACCTATACTTAGTTCTCCCATGATCCATTCTGATCACCCACTTCATCGACCTTCACCTGGATCTCGTCCAGCTACCAGCTCGCTTGTCCAGCTCCTTTGAGCTTGCATCTGCCTTATTTTGGTTAAGTTCCAGCTACCTGATTCCCTTAACCACGTTTTGGACCATGACACGCTTGTCTTTAGGTCATGTGACCTGACTGGTGCGTCTCCTCGCAATAAAGTCTGTCCGGATGATCTTATCCAGGATCGGGGACATGACACGAACAGTCCACATGAAGGGTCAGCGTGCTGAGTCCAGGGACCAACGTGCTGATATGTGTACTGATGGACAGCCACGGACGTCCTGTGTGTGCTGACGGACAGAAACGGACAGCCACGAACGTCCAGTGTGTGCTGTAGGACAGCCACGGACATCCATAGACGTCCTATGTGTGCTGGCGGACACCCACGGACGTCCTGTGTGCACTGAACAGACAGCCCACGTGGGCCAAAATCACCCAAACAGTCCACGAGAAGGGCCAGGGTGCTGAGTCCAAGGACCAACGTGCTGATATGTGTACTGATTGACAGCCACGGACGTCCTGTGTGTGCTGACGGACACACACAGACACACATGGACAGCCACGGACGTCCTGTGTGTGTTACACACACAGACATCATGTGTGTGCTGATGGACACCCACGGACGTCCTGTGTGTGCTGACGGACACACACAGACAGTCACAGACGTCCTTTGTGTGCTGACGGACAGCCAGGGACGTCCTGTGTGTGCTGAAGGACACACACGGACGTCCTGTGTGTGCTGACAGACAGCCACGAACAGCCACGAACATCTTGTGTATGCTGGCGAACAACGACAGACACACACGGACACACGCGGACAGCCACAGACGTCCTGTGTGTGCTGATGGACAGCCACAGACGTCATGTGTGTGCTGGCAGACACCCGCGGACTTCCTGTACGTACTGAACATACAGCCCACGTGGGCCAAAATCACCCAAACAGTCCACGGGAAGGGCCAGCGTGCTGATTCCAGGGACGAACATGCTGATATGTGTACTGATGGACAGCCACAGACGTCCAGTGTGTTCTGACGGACAGACACGGACACACACAGACACACACGAACAGCCACGAACGTCCTGTGTGTGCTGACGGACAGCCATGGACAACCACGGACGTCATGTGTGTGCTGGCGGACACCCACGGATGTCCTCTGTGTACTGAACAGACAGCCCATGTGGGCCAAAATCACCCAAACAGTCCACGAGAAGGGCCAGCGTGCTAAGTCCAAGGACCAACGTGCTGATATGTATACTGATGGACAGCCACGGACAGCCACAGACGTCCTGTGTGTGGTGGCGGACACCCACGGACGTTCTGTGTGTACTGAACAGACAGCCCACAAGGGCCAAAATCACACGAACAGTCCACGGGAAGGGTCAACGTGCTGAGTCCAAGGACCAATGTGCTGATATGTGTACTGATGGACAGCCACAGATGTTATGTGTGTGCTGACGGACACATACGGACACACACGGACTGTCACGGACGTCCTGTGTGTGCTGACGGACACACACGGAAGTCCTGTGTGTGATGACAGACACCCACAGACGTCCTGTGTGTACCAAACAGACAGCCCATGTGGGCCAAAATCACTCAAACAGTGCACGGGAAGGGCCAGCGTGCTGAGTCCAAGGACCAGCGTGCTGATATATGTACTGATGGACATACACGGACGTCCTGTGTGTGCTGACGGACACACACGGGTCCTGTGTGTGCTGACGGACACACACGGGTCCTGTGTGTTCTGACGGACAGCCACTGACAGCTACGAACGTCCTGTGTGTGCTGGCGGACACCCACAGACACACACGGACAGCCACTGACATCCTATGTGTGCTGACGGACAGCCACGTACAGCCACAGACGTGCTGTGTGCGCTGGCGGACACCCACGGATGTCCTGTGTGTACTGAACAGACAGCCCACGTGGGCCTAAATTACCCAAACAGTCCACGGGAAGGGCCAGCGTGCTGAGTCCAAGGACCAACGTGCTGATATGTGTACTGATGGACAGCCACGGAAGTCCTATGTGTGCTGACGGACACAGACGAACCCACACGGACACACACGGACAGCCACGGATGTCCTGTTTGTGCTGGCGGACACCCACGGACGTCATGTGTGTACTGACCAGACAGCCCACGTGGGCCAAAATCACCCGAACAGTTCACAGGAAGGGTCAACGTGCTGAGTCCAAGGACCAACGTGCTGATATGTGTACTGATGCACAGCCACAGACGTCCTGTGTGTGCTGACGGACACACACGGACGTCTTGTGTGTGCTGACGGACACACACGGACATCCTGTGTGTGCTGACGGACACCCACGGACGTCCTGTGTGTACTGAACAGACAGCCCACGTGGGCCAAAATCACCGGAACAGTCCAGGGGAAGGGTCAGCGTGCTAAGTCCAAGGACCAACGTGCTGATATGTGTACTGACGGACACCCACGGACGACCAGTGTGTGCTGGCGGACACCCACGGATGTCCTGTGTGTACTGAACAGACAGCCCACGTGGGCCAAAATCACCCAAATAGTCCACGGCAAGGGCCAGCGTGCTGATATGTGTACTGATGGACAGCCACAGACGTCCTGTGTGTGCTGACGGGCACACATGGACACACACGAACGTCCTGTGTGTGCTGACGGACACACACGGACGTCTTGTGTGTGCTGACAGACAGCCACGGACAGCTACGAACGTCCTGTGTGTGCTGGCGGACACCCACAGACACACACGGTCACACAAGGACAGCCACAGACGTCTTGTGTGTGCTGACGGACAGCCACAGACAGCCACAGACGTGCTGTGTGCGCTGGCGGACACCCACGGACGTCCTGTGTGTACTGAACAAACAGCCCACGTGGGCCAAAATCACCCAAACAGTCCACGGGAAGGGCCAGCGTGCTGAGTCCAAGGACCAACGTGCTGATATGTGTACTGATTGACAGCCACGGACGTCCTGTGTGTGCTGACGGACACACACAGACACACATGGACAGCCACGGACGTCATGTGTGTGTTACACACACAGACATCATGTGTGTGCTGATGGACACCCACGGACGTCCTGTGTGTGCTGACGGACACACACAGACAGTCACAGATGTCCTTTGTGTGCTGACGGACAGCCAGGGACGTCCTGTGTGTGCTGACAGACAGCCACGAACAGCCACGAACATCTTGTGTATGCTGGCGAACAACGACAGACACACACGGACACACGCGGACAGCCACAGACGTCCTGTGTGTGCTGATGGACAGCCACAGACGTCATGTGTGTGCTGGCAGACACCCGCGGACTTCCTGTACGTACTGAACATACAGCCCACGTGGGCCAAAATCACCCAAACAGTCCACGAGAAGGGCCAGCGTGCTGATTCCAGGGACGAACATGCTGATATGTGTACTGATGGACAGCCACGGACACACACAGACACACACGAACAGCCACGAACGTCATGTGTGTGCTGACGGACAGCCATGGACAACCACAGACGTCATGTGTGTGCTGGCGGACACCCACGGATGTCCTCTGTGTACTGAACAGACAGCCCATGTGGGCCAAAATCACCCAAACAGTCTACGAGAAGGGCCAGCGTGCTAAGTCCAAGGACCAACGTGCTGATATGTATACTGATGGACAGCCACGGACAGCCACAGACGTCCTGTGTGTGGTGGCGGACACCCACGGACGTTCTGTGTGTACTGAACAGACAGCCCACAAGGGCCAAAATCACACGAACAGTCCACGGGAAGGGTCAACGTGCTGAGTCCAAGGACCAATGTGCTGATATGTGTACTGATGGACAGCCACAGATGTTATGTGTGTGCTGACAGACACATACGGACACACACGGACTGTCACGGACGTCCTGTGTGTGCTGACGGACACACACGGAAGTCCTGTGTGTGATGACAGACACCCACAGACGTCCTGTGTGTACCAAACAGACAGCCCACATGGGCCAAAATCACTCAAACAGTGCACGGGAAGGGCCAGCGTGCTGAGTCCAAGGACCAGCGTGCTGATATATGTACTGATGGACATACACGGACGTCCTGTGTGTGCTGACGGACACACACGGGTCCTGTGTGTGCTGACGGACACACACGGGTCCTGTGTGTGCTGACGGACAGCCACTGACAGCTACGAACGTCCTGTGTGTGCTGGCGGACACCCACAGACACACACGGACAGCCACTGACATCCTATGTGTGCTGACGGACAGCCACGGACAGCCACAGACGTGCTGTGTGCGCTGGCGGACACCCACGGATGTCCTGTGTGTACTGAACAGACAGCCCACGTGGGCCTAAATTACCCAAACAGTCCACGGGAAGGGCCAGCGTGCAGAGTCCAAGGACCAACGTGCTGATATGTGTACTGATGGACAGCCACGGAAGTCCTATGTGTGCTGACGGACACAGACGAACACACACGGACACACACGGACAGCCACGGATGTCCTGTGTGTGCTGGCGGACACCCACGGACGTCATGTGTGTACTGACCAGACAGCCCACGTGGGCCAAAATCACCCGAACAGTTCACAGGAAGGGTCAACGTGCTGAGTCCAAGGACCAACGTGCTGATATGTGTACTGATGCACAGCCACAGACGTCCTGTGTGTGCTGACGGACACACACGGACGTCTTGTGTGTGCTGACGGACACACACGGACATCCTGTGTGTGCTGACGGACACCCACGGACGTCCTGTGTGTACTGAACAGACAGCCCACGTTGGCCAAAATCACCGAAACAGTCCACGGGAAGGGTCAGCGTGCTAAGTCCAAGGACCAACGTGCTGATATGTGTACTGACGGACACCCACGGACGACCTGTGTCTGCTGGCGGACACCCACGGATGTCCTGTGTGTACTGAACAGACAGCCCACGTGGGCCAAAATCACCCAAATAGTCCACGGCAAGGGCCAGCGTGCTGATATGTGTACTGATGGACAGCCACAGACGTTCTGTGTGTGCTGACGGGCACACATGGACACACACGAACGTCCTGTGTGTGCTGACGGACACACACGGACGTCTTGTGTGTGCTGACAGACAGCCACGGACAGCTACGAACGTCCTGTGTGTGCTGGCGGACACCCACAGACACACACGGTCACACAAGGACAGCCACAGACGTCTTGTGTGTGCTGACGGACAGCCACAGACAGCCACAGACGTGCTGTGTGCGCTGGCGGACACCCACGGACGTCCTGTGTGTACTGAACAAACAGCCCACGTGGGCCAAAATCACCCAAACAGTCCACGGGAAGGGCCAGCGTGCTGAGTTCAAGGACCAACGTGCTGATATGTGTACTGATGGACAGCCACGGATGTCCTATGTGTGCTGACGGACACAGACGAACACACACGGACACACACAGACAGCCACGGATGTCCTGTATGTGCTGGCGGACACCCACAGACGTCCTGTGTGTACTGACCAGACAACCCACGTGGGCCAAAATCACCCGAACAGTTCACGGGAAGGGTCAACGTGCTGAGTCCAAGGACCAACGTGCTGATATGTGTAGTGATGGACAGCCACAGACCTCCTGTGTGTGCTGACGGACACACACAGACACACACGGACAGCCCCTAACGTCCTGTGTGTGCTGATGGACACACACGGATGTCATGTGTGTGCGGTAGGACACACACGGACGTCCTGTGTGTGCTGACGGACACCCACGGACTTCCTACGTGTACTGAACAGACAGCCCATGTGGGCCAAAATCACCCGAACAGTCCACGGGAAGGGTCAGCGTGCTGAGTCCAAGAACCAACGTGCTGATATGTGTGCTGGCGGACACCCACGGACGTCCTGTGTGTACTGAACAGACAGCCCATGTGGGCCAAAATCGTCCAAACAGTCCACGGGAAGGGCCAGCGTGCTGGTTCCAAGGACCAACGTGCTGATATGTGTACTGATGGACAGCCACGGGCGTCCTGTGTGATACAGGCCGAGAATCAGACTGCACGGACGGACGGTCTGAGGTTCGAGAACTCGGACTGGACAGGACGGACGGACGGCTATGGGACGGCTAGATGGACGCGATGGAGTGGGAAGTGGCCGACCTGGTTCCTGAAACAAAAGGATGCTACTTTTATGAGTTTTATGAATCAAAATATTGAACAGAAAGTAAACAGTATGGTTAATGAAGAACAGAAGCAAATATGACTTTTTATGGGTTTTTTTTATAATGAATGGAAAAATCTAGAACTATATGATGCAAGATAACAAAATAGAAGAAGGATAGAAGTATGGGGGGATGGATCCTTGTTGCTGGATGTGTATCTCTCTCAACAAGAACAGTGGATGGAGGTGGATAGCTATGGGATTTGGCTTGCTGGATGTGTATCACTCTCAAGGCAAATCGATGGATGGAATGGAGGTGAAGAATCGCCACAAGCTTGGTGGTTTGAAGCTTGATAAGATTCGGCTGCTCTCTCTTGTTTCTCACAGAAAAAGACTTAGGGTTTTAGGTTTGCAAAGGCAAAATTATTTCATAAAAGACTTAGGCAAAAATCGCCAACTTCATGGAGTTATATAGGGTTTACCCCTTATGAGACTCAAAAATAAAAGGCCTTAAACATGCAGGCCGAAAATGAGGCTGAAACATTAGCCCAAAGTCTAAACCAAATAAATTAAAATAAACCAGACATCTGGTTGTCGGTTTGAGAAGGCTTAGACCAAGTCTAATAGCATGCTTGCATGTTGCCTCATTAAAACCTTACCAAGAAAACCCAATGGGACAAAACCTGGTGAGGAAAAAGAGTACAACACATGCTACTCCCCTTGGTGGTCGGCTAGATCTCAGAACCGGAAAGAGTTGGAGTGGATGAAATGGAAACTGAGTCTGGACCAAGCTCGGATGTGGAGATGAGAAGTCCGGCTTGGTTGAGTCTGAACTGGATCGGGTCGGCCGTGTCCTGAACCTCCTTTGGGCCGGCTTGATCTTGAATCTTCAACTGGACCATCTTCTCAATCAGCAGCTGGTCCTGGTCAGTCTGTCCATCTTGATCAAGGATATGCTGGACAGCTTTGGTGAAACCTTCTCGCAAGGCCTGGTTCCACTCCGGGTAGTCGGACCGCGCCTAACAATGGGAACCTCTACTTGGATGGCCCATCATTCCCTCCCTCTTGAAGAGGTTCTGGCCTCAGAACACCATCATCTGCAAAGTCATCACTATCTGCATGGAAAGGAGACAAATCCGAGACATTGAAAGTATGTGAAATTTAAATTCAGCAGGGAGGTCAAGGATATAGGCATTGTCGTTGATCTTCTTTAGGATGCGGAATGGTCCTGTCCCACGAGGAGAGAGCTTGGACTTCCGGGCTTCTGAAACCTCTCGGGCCGCATGTGTAACCACACCAAGTCCCCGGGTTCGAACAGTACCTCCTTCCTCTTCTGGTCATACTTGGCCTTGACCTTAGCCGCCTTGGCTTCTATCCTCTCCTTGACCTTTAGGTGCATATTCTTAACAAACTCTGCCTTGGCGACCCCATCACGACTGCGGTACATGGAGCTGGGCAGTTCGGTGAAGTCTAAAGGAGTCTCTGGCTGAAACCCATAAACAATCTCAAAAGGTGACAGGTTAGTAGTAGAGTGCCTAGCATGGTTATAAGCAAACTCAACAAAAGGCAAACAAGACAACCAATTTCTTAAATTCTTACCGACCGTAGCTCTCAACAGTTGAGAAAGCGTACGGTTTACTACCTCAGTCTGGCCGTCGGTCTGGGGATGGCAAGTGGTCGAGAATAGTAGCTTGGTTCCGAACTTGCCCCATAGTGTCCTCCAGAAATGGCTGAGGAACTTGGCATCACGGTCAGACACAATGGTTCGAGGAACACCATGTAGTCGGACCACTTCTTTGAAGAATAGGTCGGCGGTCTGAGTGGCATCATTAGTGGTGTTACAGGCTATGAAATGGGCCATCTTGGAGAACCTGTCTACCACTACAAAAATGGAATCCTTGTGGTTTATCTTGGGTAAACCCAGCACAAAGTCCATAGAAATGTCTACCCAAGGGTGGTTAGGAATCGGTAATGGCATTTGTAAACCGTAAGGATGTGACCTGGACTTGGTTTTGAGGCAAGTAGGGCACTTGGCGCATATGCTCTCCACATCCCTCTTCATGTTTGGCCAAAAGAAATGTTCAGTTAGGACACTCAGGGTCTTGTTCCGACCAAAGTGTCCCATGAGGCCGCCACCATGGGCCTCCCGAACCAGCAGCCCTCATGGCTCCTTTGGAATGCACAGCCTCTTTCCCTTGAACAGGAACCCCTCATGCTGGTAGTATGGCCCAAAAGCCCCCTTCTCAGTGTTCCTGAAAACTTCATTAAAATCAAGATCAGTGGCATAAGATTCTTTAATATGTTCGAAACCCATGATCTTGGCCTCCATGGTCACAATGAGAGTGTGTCTCCGGGACAGTGCATCTGCCACCACATTGTCCTTGCCCTTCTTGTACTTGATCACATAGGGAAAGGTCTCCATGAACTCAAGCCATCTGGCGTGCCTCTTCTTGAGTGTGGTCTGTCCCCTCAGGTGCTTAAGTGTCTCATGATCTGTATGAATAACAAATTCCTTAGATAAAAGGTAATGCTGCCAAGTTTCAAGGGACCTTACTAGAGCGTATAGCTCTTTGTCATAGGTTGGGTAGTTGAGGGCAGCCCCACTCAGTTTCTCACTAAAGAATGCCACTGGTCGGCCCCCTTGAGTGAGGACAGCTCCAATGCCTGTACCTGATGCATCACACTCAATCTCAAAAGTTTTATTAAAATCAGGGAGTGTAAGAACGGGTGCATGTGTTAAACTATATTTAAGCTTGTTGAAAGACTCCTCTTGGGCAGGGCCCCAAACAAAGGATACATTCTTCTTGATCACTGAGGTCATGGGTGCAGCAATGGTGCTGAAGTCCTTGACAAACCGCCTATAGAAGCTGGCTAGGCCATGGAAACTTCGGACTTGCCCAATAGTGGTCGGTGTGGGCCAGTCTTGGATGGCCTTGATCTTCTCCTCATCGACCTTCAAACCCTGTGAACTCACAACAAAGCCTAAAAATATTAACTGGTCAGTGCAAAATACACACTTCTTGAGATTGGCAAAGAGCCCTTCCTGCCTGAGAGCCTTCAAAACCTGTTCTACATGACTAATGTGATCGGATAAGCACTGACTATAAATCAATATGTCATCAAAATAGACAACCACAAATTTACCAATGTAAGGCCTTAGAACCTCGTTCATAAGCCTCATGAAGGTACTAGGGGCGTTGGTAAGACCAAAGGGCATCACCAGCCACTCATACAAGCCTTGCTTGGTCTTGAAAGCAGTGTTCCACTCGTCTCCCTCCTTCATCCGAACTTGGTGATAGCCACTCCTAAGATCAATCTTGGAAAACACGGTGGAACCACTCAGTTCATCTAACATATCATCAAGTCTAGGAATGGGGTACCGATATTTTATGGTGATGTTATTGATGGCTCGGCAATCAACACACATACGCCATGTTCCATCCTTCTTGGGCACCAATAGGACGGGAACTGCACATGGGCTGAGACTCTCTCGAATATACCCCTTGTCCATGAGGTCTTGGACCTGTCTCTCCAGCTCCTTAGCCTCCTCCGGATTGACTCGGTATGCGGCTCGGTTTGGAAGTGGGGCGCCTGGCACAAAGTCTATCTGATGTTCGATGCCTCGGAGGGGTGGTAAGCCGGCTGGTATCTCTTCAGGAAACACGTCCTTGTACTGGTCCATTAGTTCTTGCATCTCAGCTGGACAATCTGGTGCTTCAAAGCCTGCAAAACAACCTTCCTTGAAAACCATTAGTAGCACCTGTGTGTCTTGCTGCAATGATTTAATCAATTTACTAGAAGAGATGTAAAGGTTAGTTTTACTAAACAATCTAGACTGATCCATGGCCCTCTGCATCTCGTACACCTCTTGTGGACTGAGAGGAGCCAGGCTGTGCTTCTTGTTGTTGTGGGTAAAGCTGTAGATGTTAGTCCTCCCATGGTGAATGGTCTCCTTGTCAAACTGCCAAGGCCTCCCTAACAGTAGATGGCCGGCTTGCATAGGAACCACATCACACTTCACCTGGTCCTGGTACTTACCAATACTAAAGGAAACAACAACTTGCTCCGAGATTTTAAGCTCCATCTCATCATTGAGCCACTTGAGCTTGTATGGCCTGGGGTGTGGCAACTTTGCTAGTCCTAACTTTTCAACAAGGTACCTGCTGGCCACGTTAGTGCAAGAGCCACCATCAATAATTAGACTACATACCTTGCCTTCCACACTACATCTAGTATGGAAGATGTTCTCTCGTTGGACGGTTTCTGGATCAAAGAGAGCACTGAGGGCTCGTCTGACCACCAGCAGCTCACCAGTTTCAGCATAGTCCACTATCTCGTCTCCTGAGTCAGCCATCTCTACATCGGCCTCGTCTTGAGACTCATACTCGCCGTCTGCCTTAAGGATCATGACACGCTTGTTCGGGCAGTCCCTGGCGTAGTGCCCTTTCCCCTAACATTTGAAACAAGTAATATCACGAGTTCTTTGAGCTTGTGTTTGTCCCTTACCTGGTTCGGATGAACCTGGTTTGGACTGGTCGGTTTGGTTCTTCTTGAACCGGTTTTCCACTTCAATGGATTTGTTCTTCTCAGCCCCTTTGGATCCGGATGAGGCCCATGGCGTCTTGTTCCTGGCACTAGAGGCGTTCTTCCTTTTAATGTGCTGCTCGGCCTGTATGGCATAGTGGAGGAGATCATTGAAGTTGACGTAGGTCTGCCTCTCCACCTTGCGAGCGATGCGGTCTTGAAGGCCTTCTAGGAACTGAGCCATCATAACCTCTTCGGTCTCGCGTGTCCTGAGCTTGTTCTTGAGAGCCTCAAACTCCTCAAAGTACTCCTCTACGGACCTAGTACCCTGAGACAACTTGCGAAAACGTTTTAGTAAGTCCCGCTGATAGTATGAGGGAATATACCTTGCTCGGAGCTTAGCTCGCATCTCATCCCAAGTCTCGATCCTATAGACTCTGCCAACCTCGGCTACTTCCCTGTCCCACCAGGTTAGGGCATTGTCCGTCAGTTGGGCTGCGGCTAAAGCGATCTTCTTGGCCTCGGTATAGCGGTAGTACTCAAAGATGTACTCCATGCGCCTCTCCCATTCGATGTAGGCGTCCGGGTCAACCTTCCCAGCAAAGGTTGGAGGAGTAAGTTTGAGATCCTTGCCTCCCTGCCAACCTACTTCATCGTCTCTGAATCTCCTTTGGACCGGGCTTGCATCGCCTTGGACCCGATACTCTCGTCGGTTCCCACGTCCGGCTCGTTCACGCCGCGGCTCTTCTGGTTCGGTACGGTCAGTGTCCGAGTTGTCCTCACTGGATTGGGACTGTTGTTCCTCTGGAATGGGTTGGTTTCTCCTCCTTGGCCGTGGTACATTAGCTCGATCCCTTCCTGCTATATGAGCCAGCTGCTCAGTCACAGTAGCCAGTGCGGCTTGGAGTTCAGCATGGTTAGCCATCAGCTGAGCATTGATCTCGGCTTGTGTTGGTGCTCCATTTAGGTCTCCCATGTCTCCTGCGACAAGAGAGGAAGAAAGAAAGAGTGATCTGCAAGGGATCAAAGAGAAGGGAAAGGATATCTAAATAGATATGCAATGAATGTAAAACTTCTTTTTTTTTTTTTAGTTTAAGTTTCGAAAATTAAAAAAATGGAAAGTACAATCTTTCTTTCTTTTTAAAAAAAAAAATTGGAAAGAACTTGAAGTGCAAGCCAAGGAAATATTAAATGCAATTAAATGGAAATCCGAAAAAGGAAAGTAAAAAAATCGATGGATCAAAAAAATATGCCAAAAAGAAAACAGTTTTGAACTTGCCAAGAACAGCAAGAACACAATGCAATTTTTTTTTGAAGTTCAAAGGAATGAAACAAGCAATTAAACAAAAACCAGAAGGATAGGATACAACCGAAGGTGTAGGAGCTTTAAGCTCTGATACCAAAATGATACAGGCCGAGAATCAGACTGCACGGACGGACGGTCTGAGGTTCGAGAACTCGGACTGGACAGGACGGACGGACGGCTATGGGACGGCTAGATGGACGCGATGGAGTGGAATGGCCGACCTGGTTCCTGAAACAAAAGGATGCTATTTTTATGAGTTTTATGAATCAAAATATTGAACAGAACAGAAAAGTAAACAGTATGGTTAATGAAGACCAGAAGCAAATATGACTTTTATGGTTTTTTTATAATGAATGAAAAATCTAGAACTATATGATGCAAGATAACAAAATAGAAGAAGGATAGAAGTATGGGGGATGGATCCTTGTTGCTGGATGTGTATCTCTATCAACAAGAACAGTGGATGGAGGTGGATAGCTATGGGATTGGCTTGCTGGATGTGTGTATCACTCTCAAGGCAAATCGATGGATGAATGGAGGTGAGAAGAATCGCCACAAGCTTGGTGGTTTGAAGCTTGATAAGATTCGGCTGCTCTCTCTTGTTTCTCACAGAAAAAGACTTAGGGTTTTAGGTTTGCAAGGCAAAATTATTTCATAAAAGACTTAGGCAAAAATCGCCAACTTCATGGAGTATATAGGGTTTACCCCTTATGAGACTCAAAGATAAAAGGCCTTAAACATGCTGGCCGAAAATGAGGCTGAAACATTAGCCCAAAGTCTAAACCAAATAAATTAAAATAAACCAGACATCTGGTTGTCGGTTGAGAAGGCTTAGACCAAGGCTAATAGCATGCTTGCATGTTGCCTCATTAAAACTTACCAAGAAAACCCAATGGGACAAAACCTGGTGAGGAAAAAGAGTACAACACATGCTTCTCCCCTTGGTGGTCGGCTAGATCTCAGAACCGGAAAGAGTTGGAGTGGATGAATTGGAAACTGAGTCTGGACCAAGCTCGGATGTGGAGATGAGAAGTCCGGCTTGGTTGAGTCTGAACTGGATCGGTCGGCCGGCGTCCTGAACCTCCTTTGGGCCGGCTTGATCTTGAATCTTCAACTGGACCATCTTCTCAATCAGCAGCTGGTCCTGGTCAGTCTGTCCATCTTGATCAAGGATATGCTGGACAGCTTTGGTGAACCTTCTCGCAAGGCCCTGGTTCCACTCCGGGTAGTCGGACCGCGCCTAACAAGGGGAACCTCTACTTGGATGGCCTCAT